>NC_053393.1:176791496-177003996 GCF_905171765.1 Bufo bufo | reverse complement strand
GTCACTTTGGTAAGGGCAGTTTCTGTAGAGGGTGGAAATCAGACTGCACTGGACCAAGGAAAGAGTTAGCGGAGAGATAGTGGATGAGGGGAGAGTAGATCAGACGCTCCAGGAGTTTAGAGATGAAGGGAAGATTGGAGACAGTTCTGTTGTTAGTTGCGCAGGACAGGTCGAGAGAAGGATATTTTTAATGATGGGGTTGTGACCGTGTTTGCAAGAAGTTGAAAATTTTAGTGAGGCGAGTAGTGACAGCCGGAGACAGAGACTAGAGGAGGTGACTGCATTCTGCTACATATATTCAGGTTCAATGTGTATCCCCTGCCTAGGGGTCATACAGCTGTACCCACTCTAGTAATACACAGTAAAACAATATCATTTTTCTTACAAAGATGGAAAAAAAACACAAGAAATTTCCCAATAATGTAAAATGACCTCTTTGCTTGGGCGCCTGCTCCACATTGGTCTCCCGTGCCAATATCTATTCAGCACGGATAAACAAAAGGCAAACATGTTTAACTATTACATACAGACCTTGTACAAACTAAGAATTACATAATGCATGTCACTGAACTCTCTCCTTCACACATACACAAGAAGAAAAAACAGGCGTTTCACTAACCGGTTCATTTCAGGCAACAAAGGGGAAAGGTTTATTTCTGTTGGCCATTTGCTTTCCTAGTATTCAGAAATATACACATAATTCATTGCCTTCATAGTGGTAAACAGATGGTGACTCGGGTGATTCGGGATAGGATGACAAGTTGGTGCCCAAAAAGGACTCTTTAAGACATCTTTTTCACGTGCACACAATAGTCAGTTTCTGTTACAGGAATATGTCAGACTTTCCACATCTAGTAAAAGGGAGTTCATTTTTCTTTGCACTTGCATCATGTGACCCTATCCGAAGCAGAAATCTAGGCAAAAATCTTCCAGATTTAGATCTCTTCCTTCACTTACAAAATCTTATTTCATTTATTTAAAAGAGGCACTTCTTTCAGAAAGGGGTATTTATTTTTAAACGTAATAGTTATAGAAAAATATTTCTTTAATAAATTTTTGCAGTTTTTCCGTTTTCATTTTGGCAGTACCACACCATTTAAAATGAAAGGGGTTGGCCTATCTCATCGCTCGGATATGCCATCAATGTCAGGCAGGTGTGGATCCCACCTCTGGGACCTGCTCCTATCTCCAGAACAGGGACTCAGAAATGAAGGCGAGCAGACTGACCATGCTCGGCATTTAAAGAGAACCTGTCACCTGCAAAACGCATATTAAACCGACCACAGTACCTTACAGTATTCCCCAGTGTGTTGCTAATCATATTTTTCTTTGCTCTTTGCGTTTCTTCATACTTGTTAAAAACGTTGTTTTAATGTCAGGCTTGAAGTCAAGGGGGCAGCGGATGCGCTAGAAGAGCGCGATCCCGACAGCATGTCCATCTAATTGTAGAGGAGGGGTAAGGAGCGGGCTTAGCTTTACTTGAAGCAAGGAGGCCGCTGCCCCCTTGACTTCAAGCCTGACTCGGAGACAGCGCTAACCGACATTAAAACAACGTTTTTAACAAGTATGAAGAAACGCAAAGAGCAAAGAAAAATATGATTAGCAACACACTGGGGGATACTGTAAGGTACTGTGGTCGGTTTAGCAGGTGACAGATTCCCTTTAATCCATTCACTGCTATAGTGTGCTCAGCTATTTTCGGAAGTTCCATAGCAGAAAATGGAGAAAACGCTGCGCATGCACGGCCACCTCTCCATTCATTGATGTGGGACTGCAGGAAATAGCGGAGCCAGTGCTCAGTTATTTTAGGAACTCCCATAGAGTTGAATGGAGAGTGGCCACTCTTGCGTGATGTGCTCTCCTTCACAGATGTGGGACCCCTGGGACCATCTGACATCAATGGCATATCCTAGCACTGTGCCATCATTGTCCGAGATGGGAATGCCCTTTTAAATACAGACTATTGGCCTACTGTACCAGATGGATAAAACTCCTATATAGTTAGGTAGCCCGCTGTTATTTTACTGCTGCTGCTGGAATAGTAGTAGATTAGTAGAATAGGGTTAACAGTATGAAAGCTCTAAATAAAGATGTACATAGAAGAGCACTGCACGTATCAGAGTAATGTGTGATGATCCACTTAAAGAGGTTTTCTAATCTCAGATAATGGGGGCATATCACCAGGATATGCCCCCATTGTTTGATCGGTGTGGGTCCCACCACTGGGACCGACCCCTTTCTCCTAAAAGGAGCCCCGAAAGTGGTGGAGGGCGCATTGCGCAATAGCAGCCGCCCTCCATTTATTTCTATGAGGCCGCCAAAATTTACGTCTGGCCCATAGAAGTGAATGGGAACGGTGCCGGTCAAGTTGTGGTGCGCTCCCAAAGTCCACCAGCCACCACTTTGGCCCTCTCCATTCTCTATATAGGTGCGGGTGCCAACTGGGGGCATATTAGAGATATGACCCCATTGTCTCAGAGGAGACAATCCCTTTAAGCAAGAGGGGCCCTCTCTGTCCACATGTGAATGTTAGCAGTGTCAAAGTCCAGCGAGATCATGCTAAAAGTCCAAACAACTGGTTCCAGGGACACAGCATCACCTTATAACTGAATTGAGCACTAGAGACCATCCAGCCCACTGTCAGCTCACAAGTCCCAGTGGCAAAAACTATGGGCTATACAGTTGTTTAGACCCAGTATTAGGTGTTGAAATTAACCAGCAGTGAGTGGTTATATATCTTTGCACTACGTTCTTGAGTGCACATTAATATACCAGTAATTTATCCAAAACAGCACCCTCTGTAAGCTTCAAGAAACGGTTTATATGTTCAGAAAATGCAATGTTATTTGTCACTCACAGAATATTACAGGGATAGTACATTAGTCATATACTGCTGTATGAACAATATCACTTGTGGACATCGATTCTGACGTCAATACAATTTTTATGCTTTGATAACGCGCAGAAGAGTTGGGTTTACACTATTGATTTCCTAAAGGGAATCTGTCAGTGCTAAAACACCCCCCAAACTAGAGTAAGCAGTGTGTAATGTACAGTAAGTGATGCCGAGTCCGGTTATGTAATTTTTATCTCCATACTCATTTGCATTCTGACGCTGAGCTCCTACAAACCGGCAGTATAATACATTAAGAGGACTCCTCCTCGAGTCCTCTCCATTATGTGCGTGAGCACGAGAGTCCTCGCAATGCATTTGACTGCTGGTTTGTCGAAGCGCAGCATCTGGATGAGAGTATGGTAGGGTTGAGCGGTGAACCGGTGTCAACAATATACTGCGGTATTAAGAAACAGCGATATGGCGATATCGCTGTTTCCAAATAACCGCGGTATTTGGTGACGTTATAGGAGCGGTCGGTCATATGCATGGTGACCGCTCCTAAAACTGTCAGCCAGCCCCTACATCGTGCATATGCGTACCGTACATATTACTTCCTGCAGCGGCCGTCCCCGGCTCCTCCTCGCTCCCATATTCAAGTCTCCGCCCACTGGCCGAGCACAGGAGCGAGGTGCGCAAAGTCAGTCAGCAGTCAGTGTCCAAGCCAAGGTGGGGGAAGAGGAGTGAGAGACCCTAACGGCCCAGGTGTCAGAAATTAAGGTTGTACTGTCTACGTCTTCTGTGGCCCTGGCCCTGCCTGCAAGCTGCACTGCACATGGTCATGGCACTTGATAAAATAGAATGTCTTCCTGTTGCCCCCATACAGGAGCAACAAGACGACATTACTGTATGGGGGCCACAAGACATTATTATACTGATGATAACTGACGGGTTACAAATTGTTGTCCCATACAGTATAATGTCCCCTTGTGGCCCCCTTACAGTATAGTTCCTATGTCCAGACAGTATAATGCAGGCATGTTCAAACTGTGGCCCTCCAGATGTTGCAAAACTACAACTCCCAGCATGCCCTTATAGCTGTAATCTATCCAGGCATGCTGGGAGTTGTAGTTTTGCAGCAGCCAGCCAATATAGTATACGTCTCCTTGTGGCTGCCCCATACAGTATAACGTCTCCTTGTGGCTTCCCAATACAGTATAACGTCTCCTTGTGGCTGCCCCATACAGTATAACGTCTCCTTGTGGCTGCCCCATACAGTATAACGTCTCCTTGTGGCTGCCCCATACAGTATAACGTCTCCTTGTGGCTGCCCCATACAGTATAACGTCTCCTTGTGGCTGCCCCATACAGTATAACGTCTCCTTGTGGCTGCCCCCATACAGTATAACGTCTCCTTGTGGCTGCCCCCATACAGTATAACGTCTCCTTGTGGCTGCCCCATACAGTATAACGTCTCCTTGTGGCTGCCCCCCATACAGTATAACGTCTCCTTGTGGCTGCCCCCATACAGTATAACGTCTCCTTGTGGCTGCCCCCATACAGTATAACGTCTCCTTGTGGCTGCCCCATACAGTATAACGTCTCCTTGTGGCTGCCCCCATACAGTATAACGTCTCCTTGTGGCTGCCCCATACAGTATAACGTCTCCTTGTGGCTGCCCCCCATACAGTATAACGTCTCCTTGTGGCTGCCCCCATACAGTATAACGTCTCCTTGTGGCTGCCCCCATACAGTATAACGTCTCCTTGTGGCTGCCCCCCATACAGTATAACGTCTCCTTGTGGCTGCCCCCATACAGTGTAATGTCTCTTTGTGGCTGCCCCCCACACAGTATAACGTCTCCTTGTGGCTGCCCCATACAGTATAACATCTCCTTGTGGCTGCCCCCATACAGTATAACATCTCCTTGTGGCTGCCCCCCATACAGTATAACGTCTCCTTGTGGCTGCCCCCATACAGTATAACATCTTCTTGCAGCTGCCCCCATACAGTATAACATCTTCTTGCAGCTGCCCCCATACGGTATAACATCTCCTTGCAGCTGCCCCCATACGGTATAACATCTCCTTGCAGCTGCCCCATACGGTATAATGTCTCCTTGTGGCTGCCCCATACAGTATAACGTCTCCTTGTGGCTGCCCCATACAGTATAACGTCTCCCTGTGGCTGCCCCCATACAGTATAACATCTTCTTGCAGCTGCCCCCATACGGTATAACATCTCCTTGCAGCTGCCCCATACAGTATAAAGTCTCCTTGTGGCTGCCCCTATACAGTATAAAGTCTCCTTGTGGCTGCCCCTATACAGTATAAAGTCTCCTTGTGGCTGCCCCTATACAGTATAATATTTACACGTGGCCCCAAGTGTTTTGTTTTTTCTTCTAAATGGGTATTTATTGCGATATATATTATCGCAATAAATTTCTTAATATCGTTATTGTGGGAATATTTTTGATATCGCCCAACCCTAGAGTATGGAGGATAAAAAATTACATACTTGAACTCCGCATCATTGACACTATGCAACACTTAGGCCAAGTTCGCATCACCATTTTGTTTTCCGTTCTTCTGATCAGTCAAAGGAACAGATTTTTTTTTTAAAAAACTGATAGTTTATTTTGAGCGTCCGTTGTGCTCCTTTTGCATCCATTTTTGCATGCAGGACTTTTTTTGTTGTCTAAAATAATGGATCTCTGAAATGACAGATCAGTTTTTTTTTTTTTTTTTTTTGGGATGGATCAGAATAATGGAAAACAAAACGCTGATGTGAACTCTAGTTAAGGGAGTTTTTCGGAGCCGACAGATTCACTTTAAAACCAGGAGCCGTAATAGTGAGGGCCCCGCATGCGGCTACCTAGAGGGACTGTGACTCCTTCAGAACTATTCATTATATATTGTTATATACATTTGTGTGTATGTAATTTTTTATTAAATTATCACTTACTATAGTCACTGGAAGCCAATCATTTTTTGTATTTCCGTATTTGGGTATAGCAGATTGAGCTTGTGACTATAGCCACATCGATATTTTCTGAGTATGGGGTTGTGCCACAATGGATTTTTATTTTCTACAGGACACTTAATAAAAGGTCTGAATGCTAGGAGCCCCATGAGGAATGAATAGAGGTCAAAAGCCGCTGGTTTCTCCTCAGCGCTCTGCTATTTTTGTCAACCCCCCATAGACTCTGAATTGAGCAGCAGGGTGCGTGCTTGATCGCTGCTCCATTCAACGGTATCCTCATTGAGGTCATGCAATGAGGAGGAACAGGGGACCTCATTCTACTGATCAGTGGGGTCCCAGCTTTAAAGTGATAAATGTCCATTGTGGCAAAACCCCCTTTAACATCCTCTGGATCATGCCACCCTCACCACCGGTATAGTAGTATAACATATGCCCTCTGTAAGATAGTGTGATACAGAGAATAGGGAAGTTCATGACAAGTCTGTGAAGGTGATGTCCACATGCCCACTGTGTGGCTCAAATAAACAAGGATTTGAGAGCTGGGAGATTGAAAATTGAGTAAGATAGAAATGATATATTTTGTCCAATGTCTCACTTTAAATTTCACAGATAAGTAGTTTATGACAGGAGGCCATGCTATGACTGCTGGGAGACTTACAAGTCTGCTGAGGAGAGTGACCCAACTTAAAAAAAAACCCAGAGAGGCTACTATTACGGAGGAGAGGCTTCTATAACGAGTGGGGACATGCTCTGCCGAATTGGGAGGTAGAAGGAAGGGCAAAGGGACACACTCACAAAAGGTGGTAACGGTGGAAGCTAAAGCTTAACCACAGCTCAAAAATCATGCATTATTTTGGGGTGGGATCGGGCATCTCGACTTGGATTTGTACAGGTCTAATGTAGGTTTTGTAAGTCAAATGAGGCTCTTCAACCTCAACCACGCAGCCATGCAAAACAGGACTGTAATCTATTAGCTCAAAACCATAACCCACAAAACCACGAGGCCACTAATTATGAGCATGGAATAAAAAAAATCTGATTCTAATGGGCTAACAGAATACCACTGCGGTTCTCAGCCCCCCAATACTAATTTCTCATCATTTAAAGATGCTACGTCCAGGTGGCACCTCTCTTACATAAAGGTGACATCACTATATACCAGCTTAAATAAGGGTTATGTGAAATGCACACAAATAAGACCTGCACTCAGATATTCCTGTAAAGACAGCGCAATATACCTGCATTGTAGTAAAAAGTCAACATTTACTTAGGTAAGGCTTGCAACCTGTGGTTCCCTGGTAACCCAAACGTTTAACAGAATAATAATGCTTGCACATAAAGGATTTAAAGTGGCACCATGTAGCTGATCCATGAGCCGACTATTCCAGGCATGCTTATAGGGAAAGGGACTTTTAAAACAACCCTTTGAAGCTAGCAAGAGACTATCTTCATCAGGGCAGATCTGAGACATACATTCCATAAACTGCTACCTAGACCTTTAAAATACCACTTTATTCCACTGTGGTTTCTAAACCTATTCTTTAGTGTTATTAGATGGTATAAATAGGAATGTTTTACACCCTCAAGACATATCCTTCAAGGATGAAGATCACAGCTCTTGAATTAAGCTTGACTGGGGCAGAGCTATCATGTAAAATACATTGGGGCAAATTTATAAAGGTTATCCAACATGTAGAGCACGGCTGGACGCACGTGTCTAAGCTACGTCCACCCGTGATTGGGCATTACCCACACAATTGTGCATGAGTGGGCATGCTTGGCTGCGTGTGGCCAGTTGTGGTGTCTGGCTTTACTTATACTAGACAGTGTAAAGTGCCAAATAAATGAAAATGGCTCATGCGATAAAATTGGTGCATTATTGGACACCTTTGTCTAACTTTACACCATGTATTGGCTTGCGTATTTTGAACCAAAATTGTGTTGCACACTGGCACATCGTAGGCCATGCCCCATTCCCACTAAATCATCCCTCTTTCTTTCTAAGGCATCTCCCTTGACGAGTGAGGCACAAGGGATTTCTAAAACACATTATAGATGTGGTGAAATGCATACACCGTACATCATTTTTTTGTGCAAATTAAGTCAGA
The DNA here is from genome assembly GCF_905171765.1 of Bufo bufo. Taxonomy (NCBI): domain Eukaryota; kingdom Metazoa; phylum Chordata; class Amphibia; order Anura; family Bufonidae; genus Bufo; species Bufo bufo. Next base: position 176,996,073 of record NC_053393.1, on the reverse strand, counting down.
ATTTTGGTGCATTTAGAAATTTGGTGTAAATCTTCCATTATTCTCAGGATATTAACTGTCTTAGACTCTAAGATATTGCTTTCCACAGAAAACCCTATAGAAGTCGGTGAACTTTTGCCCCAAAAGTTTCAGAGATTTGGAGCGTGAAAAAGTGAAATGACAAATCTGGCATGAAGTGTACTGTAACTGTGAACATCAGTTAGACCGCAAAATTTACCATGGAGCCTGAGAATGCTAAGGAATGCCAAAAATATACCGCCAAGACAAACTGCCTAAGATGAAGGGGATTTGTGCTGCTAGAAAGTAGCGTAGACTAGATACATAGATTCCAGAATTATTCCTGATTTACAGGACGATCACACATCCAGTTATCACAACAGACAGTTAAGGACACTCAGCGAAACGTTGTTTCTAGAAGTTGCAGAATTGTCTCGCCAAGTTGATACCATTATAAAATTCAATAGTGCAGTCTACACTTTATTACGCACAGCGTAAATGATCCAGGCCGTGAACAAAGTCGGTGTTTTGCATACAATCTGCATTAGGACCATGAATACAAATGAGACCACGTGAACCATGAAAGTCAATTGTGTATACAAGGAAGAGAAGGAAAGCATTGTGTTAGGTCTAGGGCAGGGGTCTGCAACCTTTAAGACATAAAGAGCCACTTGGACCCGTTTCCGAAGGAAAAAAAAAACTGGGAGCCGCAAAACCATTGCGACATTTAAAACAAATATAACACTGCATATATTGTTTCTTACCTTAATGCTATATACAGGATCGTGCAGTCAGCTGTCAATCTTTACCAGACCACCCCCAATCATGTGCCAGTAATACCAGACCCCCCTCCAATCATGTGCCAGTAATACAAGACCCCCAATCATGTGCCAGTAATACCAGACCCCCCTCCAATCATGTGCCAGTAATACCAGACCCCCCTCCAATCATGTGCCAGTAATACCAGACCCCCCAATCATGTGCCAGTAATACCAGACCCCCCTCCAATCATGTGCCAGTAATACCAGACCCCCCTCCAATCATGTGCCAGTAATACCAGACCCCCCTCCAATCATGTGCCAGTAATACCAGACCCCCCTCCAATCATGTGCCAGTAATACCAGACCCCCCCAATCATGTGCCAGTAATACAAGACCCCCCCAATCATGTGCCAGTAATACCAGACCTCCCGCCAATCATGTGCCAGTAATACCAGACCCCCCCCAATCATGTGCCAGTAATACCAGACCCCCTCCAATCATGTGCCAGTAATACCAAACCCCCCTCCAATCATGTGCCAGTAATACCAGACCCCCCTCCAATCATGTGCCAGTAATACCAGACCCCCCTCCAATCATGTGCCAGTAATACCAGACCCCCCTCCAATCATGTGCCAGTAATACCAGACACCCCTCCAATCATGTGCCAGTAATACCAGACCCCCCTCCAATCATGTGCCAGTAATACCAGACCTCCCCAATCATGTGCCAGTAGTAATACCAGACCCCCCCAATCATGTGCCAGTAGTAATACCAGACCCCCCCAATCATGTGCCAGTAGTAATACCAGACCCCCCCCCAATCATGTGCCAGTAGTAATACCAGACCCCCCCCCCACCAATCATGTGCCAGTAATTCCAGGGCCCCCCCCAAATTCCCCAATCATGTGCCAGTATAATACCATTATGTGCCAGACTTCCAGTTAAAAAAAAAAAAAATTAACACTTATACTTACCTCTTTGGAGCGATGCGATGCAGGCCTCTTCCGGCCTGTGTCCCGACTCCAGCGCTGTACGGCTCAGGTGGCGCGATGAAATCATCTCGCCGCCTACGCCGGCCTCTGATAGGCTGCCGGCACTACTAGGGCGGCAGCCTATCAGAGGAACAGGAAAGGGACACACCTCCCTGCCCTGCTCATCCGCACAGCCTTCTGTTTGTATCGCTGTCCTGAGGACGGCGATGCAAACTGATCACTATGGAGATGAGCGCTTCGCTTCCACAATGGAAGCGCTCATCTCAGTGCCTGCCCAGCCGCCGCCGCACAGTGCCTGCCCCGCCGCCGCACACACACTGCTCATGCCCATGCCGGAGCCGCGGCAAAGGTTCAAAAGAGCCGCATGCGGCTCCAGAGCCGCGAGTTGCTGACCACTGGTCTAGGGGATTCAGCACAACTCTTGAGACAATCAATGTCCTGAGTCTTGGAGAATAATTTAGAATCTAGTGGTTATGAAATTTCAAAAGGCAGGTTGGAGGTGTTGAATCACTTGGGTTTATATACATTTTTATAGCACCGACGTACTGTGCAGTACTGTTGGAAAAAATATTAAGAAAAGATGACCTGTAATTCAGTAAAAGAACATAATCAGGCATAAGACAAACTGGGAAATGTGTAGGCAATTGATCAGGGGAGACAGATCTGGTGTTATGGCACTGAGGGGTGTGTGAAGGAGTAAAATCTCAAAAAGAACCTAAAGTAGATTGCAGATTTACAGGACATGTTATAGAACTGAAACAAAATAAAAGCAGATATTCTGATTGTAAATCTCTGCGGAGTATGTTGGTGCTAAAATATATTAGTTGGAACAGTCAAGAGAGGCGATCTGCGAGACAACTGTAGCGGAAAACGGGATGGGCATGAGAACCGTTACTTAGAGCAGAGGGGCTTGTGGTGCGCTTAAAGGGGTTTTCTGGGACTTAAACTATCCTCAGGACAGACCATCAATATCAGATCAGTGTGGGTCCAACTCCCAGCACTCTGTACTGCAGCTCGGTCCCATTCATTTGAATAAACAGGTAATCAAAGTGCGACCACCACCAATCTGATGACCTATCCTAAGGATAGCTTATCATTTTTTAAAGGACACCTATCAGCAGATTTGTATCCATGAAACTGGCTGACCTGTTGCATGTGCGCTTGGCAGCTAAAGGGGTCTGTGTTGGTCTCATGTTCATATGTGCACCGATTACGGAGAAAAAAAAAAAGGTAATATATGAAAATGAGCCTCTAGGAGCAGCGAGGGTGTTGCCATTACACCTAGAGGTTCAGCTCCCTCTGCTTTGACAGGACCAGGCATTGTAAACATGATCACACCTGGCCCCGACTACTCCTAAAGTCAATCAACGTGCAGAGTGCGTTAGCTGCGGAGATTACCAAGCCTTTAGGTGTAACGGCAACGCCCTCGTTGCTCCTAGATGCTCATTTGCATATATTAAAAAATAGTTTTTCTCAGCAATGTCAGCACATAAACATTGGTCAAACACAGATGCCTTCAGCTGCCAAGCGCACATGTAACAGGTCAGCCAGTGTCATAGGTACAAAACTGCCCTTTACGTCCTGAAAAGCCTCCATATTGATTTAGTAACTATCGTATTATATATTTGCTCTTCATGTCTCTGCTGCGATAGCTATACTTCTGGTTTGCAGGCTTATGCGTTCCAAAGGCCACGTGATCAGCCTTACGCGTTCCACACTTATACATAATATTTCCGGCGCAACTCTTGCTCTAATTTTTGCTGATACTTGCCTATTCATCTAACTTCTTTTGCTTGCCCTATAAGTATTATATGAGTTATGTCCTGTTACGCATTTGCCTTTGTCCGGTCTGTACTTTTCCCTTCCCGAACCGGAAGTGACGTAGTGCGTTCCACTGTGAAACGCACGCGCTTCACCTCCGTGTGTGGCCACCCACGTGTGTGTCTCCTTTGCCTCCCAGCTGCTCACTGTTAATTTAGTTATTCTCTATATAAAAGGCACCTTATTGGCATAGTTTGCACATACACACCCTGAGGAAGCATACGCGAAACGCGCGTTGGGGCTTTTGGCTCACTATTTTTGGTATTTATGTAATTCTTATACTGTTCATTTTATTGTCCATGTACATTGTATCTTTTGCACTTTGCACTTTAAAACCTATGTACTGTATTTGGCTCCAATAAGGGAACCATAATAAAGTTTATATTTATTGTTAGTCGTGCTTTGCCTTTTCCTCCTTTTTTGGTGTTGATACTTGGTGTACAGGCCTAGTACGCATACTCACTTCGTGAGTTATCTATTATTGGTGTTTGTCCTGAAAAGCCTGAAGACAGGTGATGGCACTTCAGAAGTAACTTAGGGCTGGAGGGCATCTTGGATGCTTATACTAAGAACATATATAAAGGTCTACAGTCCAGCGCTATTGCAGTTTTGAAGGGTCATCCCAGTTTTCCAGGGTTAATCAACTCTTTTCGGGATACTTGCACAGTAGCGTTTAAGTTTTCCGGTATTTTAAGTTCCGTTTTGTCCCCATTCATTGCCAAGGGGGACAAAATATAACGGAACAGAACAGAATGCTCCAAAATGCATTCCGTTCCGTTTAGTTGCGTTCCCAGACCGGAGAGCAAACCGCAACATGTTGTAGTTTTCTTTCCGTCCTGGGATGCGGAGCACGACAGATCCGGCATGACCCTCAATGCAAGTCAATGGGGCAGGATCCGTTTCCGATGCAGGCGGTTGTATTATCAGTAACGGAAGCGTTTTTGCTGAACCCTGCCGGATCCAGTAAAAACGCTAGTGTGAAAGTAGCCTCAAGTAGGTTTAAAGTTGGCAGTGCTTTACAAAAAATAGTGAAGACCTACATACCATTCTGTGCTTGGCACAGGAACACCTAGAACATCAGCGTTGGCCTGCTGCACAGTGCAGCTTGCTTACCCAGTTCTGCAGCAGGAGGGAAGTTTGTGTAATATAGGGTGCCTTCAAACCTAGCAGACACAAAGACTTCACCTATGTTACTATATGAGGTTGAAAGATGTCCCTCCCTGCCGTGTTCCTCCGTGGAATAGCATTCTGCTGCGGTCTTTCTAAAGCTGAATTTCTCCATTCATTTCAATGGGGGAAGTAATCCGCACAGAAATCTGCAACAAAACCCGCACGTGAAAATCATAAAGAAACTCCTGCAAGTAGATTGTAACAGGATGCAAAGGTTTGGACACTTGTAAACCCAGCCAATATTGTGGGATCCCCCCACGATACAGGGGGTCTTAAAATCATCGCCTTTTCCTAATGGGTTAAACGCTATTGACTTCCCAGTCTTCCATACACAACTATGTAAGCCACTAGTGAGACTCGCCTTCTGCCTCTTTCCTTCATACATGGTAAGCCCTCACGGACAGAGCTCCTCTTCTGTAAGCTCACATCATGCACTGGATTTGCTTGTTTTCACTGATCGCCCACATGGTAGGCTTATTCCACAGCTCAGTGATCCAGAAGAAAAAAATACATTATGTATTTAAATTAAAATGTCGCCATGTAGCCACACCCTTTTGTGTTCTGTGACATCCCCATATAGTCGTTCCCCAAGTCTACTGGTTGCTCCTGGAAATAGCTTTCTAGTCTGTACAAAACAAGAATATGTAAAAACTTGACTTACTACTCACAAGAGTGATCTGAGTGGACGAAGGCTGGGAAATAGCAATCTCTCCGCCCTGCAGAATTAGGATGGACATTTTTTTGGCTACAAAAATATGCCTTCACACGCAGCAGATCCCTTGAGCCAGAAAGTGGCTTTAAATTTAAAAAAAAACTGCCACATGTGCGTTTTTACTCCGCCCTTGGCATTTTTCCCCCAAAAAAAGGGGGGAATGTGAAAGTTGGGAAAGGGGCATGACCAACAGCAGAGACAAATGTATCTTCATTTACACCAATTTTTCTTTTTTACGAAGCCAGAGCTGCCGTAGATTACGGTTTAGGCGCGCAGAGTGCCAGAGGATGGGCCTAACTTATGACGAGGCGTTTGCCTCATCAAAATTTAAACACATCATCCAGCAGCGCAGGGGCTATAAATACGGACACAGAAAGCACTGGTCTTGATAAATCTCCCCTTAAGTTGCAAAAATCTCTGCAACGAAAAATCTGTTCCACTGACCTGAAATGAGGCTTGCAGAAATCCATGTAACGCAGATGACAGAGCGCAAGAAAATCTGCGGTCTGTGAAGGCACCCTTAGGGCTCATGCACACAACGGTACCGTATTTTTCGCTTTATAAGATGCACCTGATAAGACACACCTAGGTTTTTGAGGAGGTAAATAAGAAAAAAAATATTTTGAACCAAAAAGGTGTGCTTGAACTAATGGTAGTCTGTGGATGACACTTAAGGGGATCTGTGGATGAGTCACTGTTATGGGGGATCTGTGGATGACGCACTGTTATGGGGGATCTGTGGATGACGCACTGTTATGGGGGATCTGTGGATGACGCACTGTTATGGGGGATCTGTGGATGGCGCACTGTTAGGCCTCTTTCACACGGGTGTGTCCGGATTAGGTCCAGATGCGTCCCGGTGCAATGTGTTTTGCACACGCGTGATAAAAAAAACCGACTGTGGTACCCAGACCCGAACTTCTTCACAGAAGTTCAGGTTTGGGTTAGGCTACTTTCACACTTGCGTTTGGGGTTCCACTTGTGAGATCCGTTTGAGGGCTCTCACAAGCGGCCCCAAACGGATCCGTTCATCCCCAATGCATTCTGAATGGATAAGGATCCGTTCAGAATGCATCAGTTTGGCTCTGTTCCGCCTCTATTCCGCTCTGTGGATGACGCACTGTTATGGGGATATCTGTGGATGACGCACTGTTTTGGGGATATCTTTGGATGACGCACTGCAAGGGGGGATGTGTGGGTGACACTGTTATAGGGGGGGATGTGTGGGTGACACTGTTATAGGGGGATGTGAGGATGACACACACATAGTATCTTATGCTGGTCCCCCTCATGGCCCTATGTGTCACAGTAATCAATGCGTCCCCTCATGTCTCTGTGTATAGTGACCCCATTACACCGGCCCCGTTCTTTATATGTAAAGTTTGAGGATTAATCCTTAACCAGTGGTTCTGGTTTGTTAAACTAGCGTAATCTTCTGTAGTAGTACTCACTATCAAAGCGGCGGGCAGGCCGGCAGCGTAACCTCTCTCACTCATTCACGCTCCTCCTGCTCCATTCATGAAGTGGGAGGAGCATGAGTGAGTCAGTGAGGTTACGCTGCCGGCCTGACCGCCGCTTTAAGTGAGCTAGTGAGTACTATTACAGACGATTAGGGTAGTTTAACAAAGAGGGAGCCACTGCTTGAGCATTAAATGACTACACTTTACATATAAAGACTGCTGTGAGCAGGGCCAGGTGTAACTGAGTACAGTGACTGCAACAAAATACGGTATGTATTTTGCGGTCCTCAAAAAATATGGATGACATTTGTGCGCATTTCGTATTTTGTGGAACAGAACAGCTGGCCCCTAATAGAACAGTCCTATGCTTCTACATAACGCAGACAATAATAGGACATGTTCTATTTTTTTTGTGGAACGGACATATGGAAACGGAATGCACATGGAGTAACTGAAGGGTTCCGCATACGTTCAGCAAAAAAAAACAAAAAAAAAACAGAACGGACACGGAAAGAAAATACGTTCGTGTGCATGAGCCCTAATGCTGTAACTCCGTATCAGCAGAGAAAATATAACAAATATAGTGTGAAATAATGTTTATTGTACACACATATCACTGCACATTTTATTATTACTACCGCAACTGCAGTGCAAGAATTCATAGAGAGCTGCTTTAGTTGTAAAGTACATTTCTGCCTTCTCTAGCGCCATACAACGTAGCACATTCACATTTACTGAGCAACATAGTAATCTCCTACAAGCCGAGGGATGAGGAGAGTGAACGTACAATGCACTGAAATAAAAGGAAATGGAAAGCAGCCGCGGTAGATTGGACAGAGTGCAGCGGCTTCCCTATATATGCTCCCCCTTTGAATAGAGGCCCTTTCGCTTCAGCCGTATTCTTCTTGAAAGTGGGGCACTCCTGCCTTAAGCTTTTACATAACACGGCAACAATATCCCTGCGATGCTGTAATATGACAGATGGGCTAGATAATATATAAGGAAACATTTCAGACCAATCTATCAAAGTGCACTCAAATATGATACTGCGGATCTAATGGAACAGCGACACTTATGTAAGAGCCGCTAAAGGGACAGACTCAGTTGACAGACTGTGAATAAAGCAGTGAGACGGTCAAACCCCGAGTAGACGCTGCATCGACAACTGCCATAGGCTAGTGTGTGTGTACCAACGCAAGACGCCATAGCTGGTGCGTAACGCAAATTTACCAGCCGCACTGCATATTTGTAGGAGAAGATAGTAAATAGGCATCACGAGCCTCATCTACAGTAATAAAAAGGACCATCCTACATAGGCCGCAAACATTTTTCATCTGAATTTTATACGGATTGCGTTAGGATCTGTTCATGGGTTTGCACACAATTTCAATTTCGTTTTTCTGCAATTGCGTTCCGTGTGCATTTTTTTCCATCTGGATTGAGACTTTTTTCCGTGCGTGAAGAAGAACTGAAGATAACAATCTCAAGAATAAGCATCAGTAACCCCCCCCCCCCCCCCAAAAAAAAAATAAATAAATAAACATTGCATCTGGAAGCCTTCCGTTTTTTCACACAAGCCGTATTCACTTCTATGGAACATGCTGCGATTATTTCTGAACGCAAAGATGTACAGAGACCCATTGAAATGAATGGGTCAGGATTCAATCCAGATGCTAAGTGTTAGCTGATGTACAAGAGCCCCGATAGTCCTCTTTACAAGGGACTGATAAATAAGGCCAAATAGTGGAGATCAGCATTTGTAAAAATGCTCATTCCTAATCACTGGCCGGTGTAAAAGGTGCAGACGAACAACGCTTGTTCCTTAGGTGATCGTATCTTTCGTCCGGTGCCTAATATCACTGTTTCTGTACCACAGAACAATGATTTTCTATGGAGACAAGCGACTGCTATAAGAGGCGTTCCGTATTGCATTCCGTCATAGCCTCTTATAGGCTTCCGTGGTACATGCAGTCATAGAATTCTGTTATGGTCCGTGGTAGCGGAATCCATAATGGGATTCTTAGATAAGGCTACTTTCACCTGGCGTTTCTGGGTCCGCTTGTGAGATCCGTTTCAGGGCTCTCACAAGCGGCCCCAAAACGGATCAGTTCAGCCCCAATGCATTCTGAATGGATAAGGATGCGTTCAGAATGCATCAATTTGGCTGCGTTTGGTCTCCGTTGCGTTTTTTAGACGTTCACTAAAATGCAGCTTGCAGCGTTTTGGTGACCGTCTGACTATGCGGAGCCAAACGGATCCGTCCTGACTTACAATGCAAGTCAATGGGGACGGATCCGTTTTTCACTGACACAATATAGTGCAATTGAAAACGGATTTGTCCCCCATTGACTTTCAATGTAAGTCAAGACGGATCCGTTTTGACTTTGCATTATTCATTTAAAAAAAAAAGTCTAACGCATACGGATACAAGCGTTTGCATTATTGGTGCGGATCCGTCTGTGCAGATACAAGACGGATCCGCACCGAGCGCGAGTGTGAAAGTAGCCTTACCCGACCTTGAAAACACAAGTTCACTCAACACTAGTTGTGGTCACAGGAGCCCCTCGCGAGTACTGATATTAAGGATACCACTGTAATGGGTATGCAGCTCCGTGTACTGAGCCCATGCCCATTTTAGAGGAAATTTACTTAACTGTTTAAAAGAAAAACTGGGCTTTGTTAACCATAATAACCAATCACAATAGAGTTTTCATTGCTCCCCAAAAAATTAAAGCTGCTCTGTGATTGGTTGAAATAACAAATGCAGCAAACAGGATATATATACACACACACACATACCACAGCTATGTGCATAAATCTCAATCTTATGCCTCATACACACAGCCGTTGTGCCCATATTGCAGCCCGCAAACAGCTGGTACGCAATATATGGGCACCGGCCATGTGCACACCGTATCAAGGATGCAGACCCATGCACTTGAAGACCACACAAGCTTTTTTATTTTCTTACGCTACTGGTGTTTTCGTTCATTAGGTCGCCTTTTTTTGTCTTTCTGGCTTCTCTTCAAAAATGCAGTATGCTGCAGCTCTTGGCATTTTTTCAGACATTCAACATCTTCTTTAAAAGCAAAATGCCATGAAGTGTTAAGACACACTGTGCACAAAATGCCAGAAAAACTGCCAATAAAAACAACTTATTCTGCAGTTTGTTTGTTTTTTTTACAGGTAAACCCACCAGAGCCATATTCATGTGTGAAAGAACACTTAGGCTGGTCTCACACAGGTTTTATTCTGGTGTTTTTGGGGGGGGGTTTTGTTACTTTTTTAAATTTTTTTTAGCTTTTTCTTTAGTTAAAAGCCACCCTTTCCAGATGTTATATCAAAGCCTATGAAAAATATTAACAGCAGGGCAAACAGGCCTTTTATTGCAGTGACTTTTTTTCACCCCTGAGGTGCATTTTTTGATTCCGTGTTATTTTATCAAATTGCAACAAGCCTGGTGTTTTTCTTGCATATTTTCCATTTTTATTTGTATCCTCAAAAAAAACTCATGTGCAATGTGTTTTTAATGGTGTTTTTTTTTTTTTGCCAATGATTTTTTTTCTCCACGCAGTTCTACAGAGGAAGTTACAATACTGGGAGCACCTATTATTATCTTTAAAAACTAAGGCCTCTTTCACACGGGCGTCATGGTTTTGGGCTGGATAAGATGCGGGTGCGTCGCGGGAAAATACGTGATTTTTCTGCGGAAGTGCAAAACATTGTAATGCGTTTTGCACGCACATGAGAAAAATAGTCATGTTTGGTACCCAAACTTCTTCACAGAAGTTCGGGTTTGGGTTAGGTGTTGTGTAGATTGTATTATTTTCCCTTATAACATGGTTATAAGGGAAAATAATAGCATTCTGAATACAGAATGCATAGTACAATAGGGCTGGAGGGGTTATAAAAAAATTAACTCACCTTAATCCACTTGTTCGCGCAGCCCGGCTTCTCTACTGTCTTCATCTTTGCTGTGCAGTAGGAATAGAACCTTTGATGACGTCACTGCGCTCATCACATGGTCCGTCACATGTGGTGATGGATCATGTGACGGACCATGTGATGAGCACAGTGACGTCACCACAGGTCCTTTTCCTACTGCACAGCAAAGATGAAGACAGAAGAGAAGCCGGGCTGCGCGAACAAGTGGATGAGGAGAGTTAAAAAAAAATCTTTTATTTTTTTAACCCCTCCAGCCCTATTGTACTAAGCATTCTGTATTAAGAATGCTATTATTTTCCCTTATAACCATGTTATAAGGGAAAATAATAATGATCAGGTCCCCATCGCAATCATCTCCTAGCAACCGTGCGTGAAAATCGCACCGCATGCGCACTTGCTTGCGGATGCTTGCGATTTTCACGCAGCCCCATTCACTTCTATGGGGCCTGCGTTACGTGAAAAATGCACAAAGTAGAGCATGCTGCGATTTTCACGCAACACACAAGTGATGCGTGAAAATCACCGCTCATGTGCACAGCCCCATAGAAATGAATGGGTCTAGATTCAGTGCGGGTGCAATGCGTTCACCTCAGGCATTGCACCCGCGCAAAAATCTCGCCCGTGTGAAAGAGGCCAAAGAGTACCTTTAGAAATCCAGCAGAGGAGCAGAGTTGACCATAGCTGGATAATGCTGGGAATTGCTAGATCCTCATTGACTACAATGGAATCCAACAAGGACAGGGCTGCTTCCTGGCATAAATGCCGGCTTTCAGACAGACAAAAATTTGTGTGTGCAGGCCGAAAGCCAGGATTATATTGGAAAGTTGACGAATCCCCACTGGATCTAATTGTAATCAATAGAGATCCAGTGGTCCCTGCCATAATGTGTCTATGCCATCTAAGTGGTTTAGAGGGAGAGGCATTGGCACTGCCGCTAATGAGATCGAGGGGGTGCTAATGTCTTAGCATGGCAGCCTGGGGCCTAATGAAGGCCCCAAGGCCAGCCCTCAGTGTATGCCGTGTCAGGCCATGCCTCTCTGGTGCAGCCTGATAGTGCCCATCACTATGGTACTCACTGGCATAAGCAGTGCAGTGCATTATAGAGGTGATCAGAAAATTACCTGTCAAAGCCCCTTTGTGGGACTAATACTGTAAGTATACAATAAAGAATTTAACACATTTTCATCAAATAAAAATCTCCACGTTACAAAAAATAAATAAAAACTCATCCCCATCCCCCCTGAAATATTTAATACATGTCAACCAGTAAGTTATGTGTACCCCAAAATAATGCCATTAAAAAGTACAACTTATCCTGCAAAAAACAGGCCCTTCATTCAGCTACATCAACGGAAAAAATTGTTAAAAGCTCTAGGAATGAGACAATGAAAAAGAAAAGAAGAAAAAAAGATATATATACGCTTGGTTACCAAGACCCCAAATGCACACGGGGGAAAGGGTTAAAATCTCAGGACTGCAAGGTTCCTTCACACAGATCAGCACGACAGCTGTTTTGCGCCTCACGTGACATGAAATGGCCGTCATGCTGACCTATGTGAAGGCTTGCTATCCCGGGGGTAATTATACGCTTTTTTTTTTTTTTATTGATTGAACATCAACTGTTTACAAAGTAACACAATCCAACACTGGGGAAAGATGGCGTCATATCACCCTGTAGAGATAAAAACAATATGGTTTATATTCATCCTCTGGATAGATCATCAGCATCTGATCGGCAGGGGTCCAAAACCCAGGACCCTCACCCATCATCAGTTTGAGAAGGCACTGGCAGTAGCACCGCGGACTTCTCTCGGTTTACCGCAGGCCCTTTGGCCTGGGCACGGCTAAGCCCTGTTCACTTCAATGGGGCTTGGCCATGCCCAGGCCAGCGATACTAGTTGTGAGGTCACTGGGCCTGGGGTAAACAGAGAGAAGGCCGCAGCACTACTGCCAGAGCCGCTACCTTCTTAAACAGCTCATTGGCGGGGGTCCCAGGTGTCAGACCACCACTGACCAGATGCTGATGATCTATCCAGAGGATAGATCATCAGTTAAAAAAAAAATAATGCAGAACCCCTTTAAGTGAAGTTAAATGGTCAGCCACAATGAATATGGATGTTACATTACAGCTGGCGGCCACTGCAGGAGGCATCTGACCTGCTTTGGAAAAGAATTACAATAGTAGGAGACGGAAGCATCATTTTAGCCTCCTGGATGTGGTAATGTAGAGCAGGGATGAGCAATTGGCCGCGCCAGCTGTTGGACCTTTCACATGTATCGGATAATGTAAATGTATTTTAAAATCCCAACCCTACAGATATTTATACAGGGATGAAGTCACGGTCTATATATAAATGGGCAAGAGCTAAAATAGAAACATCCGAAACAAGGGGAAAATATTACTCTGTTCACACCACAGTAGCATAGTCACCCACAAGGATCCATTGCATCCAAAGGGGTGGGACCATGTTTGTTTGACAAATTTACTATAACGTATGCCACAAAGTGACATAAATCACAGCACAAATCTTTGCCAGCTCACAGCAAGCGTGCAGACCGCCAAAAGATGCACCAAGCTGATTAACATGCTCACTGCATCTTAATAAATTTAATGCATCTCACTCCAGCGCACGTGGGGTTTAGGTCTCGTGAAAACGCAAAAATGGATCCCGGCGGTGTACATGCCACCATTTTTTTCACACTCTCCTAGAAATGTCCTATCCCAAAAAGCACAAGAATAGGACATTTTATTTTATTTTTTGTGGGGCTGCAGCACGGACTTGGAATGAATGGGTCCACATGCGATCTGCCATATGAAATATCCTTGTAAGCCCCCAGTGTCAGATTTCTTCTTCTTCCTCACTACAAGCACACATGCATGCAGAACACAGCATTTCTCAGAATTCCACAGCAATGACTGCAGATTTCAATGTTGTCATTCTGCAGATATGTCGGAGATTTCACCCTTTGCATTGCAGCCGATATCCACATCTTAAAATTGACGTGCTGAGCATTTATAAACCACAGGTCAAATTACATGCAGATTTCCTTGTAGAAACTCTCCGCAGGATGTGGATATTCTGAAAATCTTATCTGCTTTGCCATCATCATAAGTGCTGTGGATTTTCCGGACACATTACCACTGCTGAAAGTCTGCGCATTTGGTGCGGATTCACGGGCAAGGACAGTCATGTTCGTGCCTGGCGTGGTTGCGGCCATAAATATGGGTGCGCAAGTAAAAATTTGTGTGGCCTCCCACTGAAAACAATGAGGAACATTTACCAAGACTGGCGTCGGTCTAGATCTCAGTTGCACTGGCTTGATAGGCGTCTAATTTATTAGCAAATCGGGCACCTCTCTGCCCTGCTGTGTGCCAGAAACTGAAGTCTACGCCAGCGACAGCTAGATGTCAGCTATAACTTGCACCACTTTCTGGCAAACGTTATAGTAAACGCATCGGGTGACACAATGTCCCACCCCTTTGCCCCAACAAATTACGGTGCACATATATTGCAACTTTTTTTTTTTTTTTTTTTTTTTTTTTTTAACGCCACAATGGCTTAATAAATGTGGTGGATTCTGCGTGGCCATCAGCAGTTTTGTGGTGCCAAATTTCTAATGTCAATAGATACTGCGTGAACATGGTCACCACAAAAAGGTCAGTTTCGGGCTTACCGTAAACGGCACTGGATTCTCTGTTTCCTGTAGTATCGCCCAATGAGCGGCACACAAATGGTAAACATGAATCCATAAAATGCACCTCACATTCTTTCACACCAAGACAAAACCACGTTAAATGGAAAATCAATACGGTTTAAACATTACATGCGCAAAGTATGGGTTGGTCGTTATGACAACACTAAGCAAATGCAGTCGCTCTGATAAGTACAATGGTTTGCTAGTAATTATTCATTAATTTATGACTTTAAAAAAAAAAAAAATTTTTTTATAAAATGAGAAATTAAATACTTCAAAAGCAGAGCATGACACCAGGGCGCTCTCGGACTCCTGCTCATGGCTTCCTCTGTACAAACACAGGTCCAAATGTTAATATTAATGCAGACAGATCGGACCGAGCCATCAAACAGGGAACCTAGTTGGCTCAGTTTTTAGTGAAATATTAACTGGCTGTGAAAAGACATGTCTGAAGTTTTGCATAGCTTGTGCAATGTGACAAAATTCATAGAAGCAGCACAAACTGCACTTCTACCAGATACGCAAGTTCATACGGTGAAGACAGATCGGGTCCTTATCATGTGTCTGACTGTAGCTATTAAAGGGATTTTCCAGGACTTTTCTATTATCCTTAGGTCATCAGTATCTGCTTGGTGGGGGGTCTGGAACCATTCACTCCCACTGATCAGCTGTTTTCCAGTAGGTCTGGCTGTGTTGTAGATGAAGCTGGTTACCGGAGCCTGCTGACATTGAAGTAAATCAGGGGTAGTGTGAATATGAACTTTTTTTTCTGCGGAGCACTGATCCTGTAAGTAGCCAGGAGGTGGTGCTTCACTGTGGCCAACAATACTGGAGGTCCTGTGCATAGGATAGGTCACCAATATGAGATCAGCAGGGACCTGCACTAATCCACTGTGTGGTTACCGTTCTCTGGTACGGCAGCTCAGCTCCTATTCAAGTCAATGTGAGCTGAGCTACAGTGCCCAAGAATGGCCACTACACAGTGTACAGAGCTGTGGCCCCCCAGCTCCATACAACATTTGCTTCCAGAACCTGTGGCTGTCGCTAATAGCTGGCCAGAGGGGTGGTGAAAGTCAGACCCCCGCCAATCTAATATTGATGACCTATCCTACCAAAAGGTCATCAGTGTTAGTCCAGAACACCCCCTAAAGTGCAGTCTGTATTGGCCTGCTTTGCATTCCCCTTCCCGCCAACAGCTGTAGCATCCAACCAGGAGACCACTGCAGCTGTCACTCAGAGCAGAGGGGACGCTGAGAAGCAGCTCAAGGCAGAGAGCACTTCCCACTGACGCTCCGCCTTTTGGGCACTTGCAGGAGCAGAACCTGGAAGAATAAAATGTAATATCCTTCATATGCTCACTACTCCTGATAAGTAAATCTCCGCAAAAGGTAGATAGTACTGCTCTCCCAAGCCCTAACCTAGCACAGTACTTTTTAGAAGTTTTGCATGGACAGAGCTGCTGACAGAACTGCTTTTCAGATAATTGTACTGCATGCCTAACGGTTTTATGTCCATTTCTAAACTTTTAACAGAAAAAAATAAAATAAAATCAGTATTTAAGAACAGGTTTAGGCTACTTTCACACTAGCGTTCAGAGCAAGTCCGTCTGATGTCTGCTCAGACGGATCCGCTCCTATAATGCAGATGTTTGTATCCGTTCAGAACGGATCCGTCTGCATTATAGTTTGAAAGAATTTGTAAGTCTGAAAGTAGCCTGAACGGATCCGTCCAGACTTTACATTGAAAGTCAATGGGGGACGGATCCGTTTGAAGATTGAGCCATATGGTGTCATCTTCAAACGGATCCGTCCCCATTGACTTACATTGTAAGTCTGGACGGATCCGCTTGCCTCCGCACGGCCAGGCGGACACCCGAACGCTGCAAGCAGCGTTCAGGTGTCCGCTCGCTGAGCGGAGGCTGAACGCCGCCAGACTGATGCATTCTGAGCGGATCCGCATCCACTCAGAATGCATTAGGGCTGGACGGATGCGTTCGGGGCCGCTTGTGAGCCCCTTCAAACGGAGCTCACGAGCGGACACCCGAACGTAGGTGTGAAAGTAGCCTTAGAAGCCTCTGCTTACCCTAAAATTCCAAGGTGCAGATCAAACAATGTATCATTGAAGGCTTCTGAAAGGATCCTCGGGGAGCAGGTTCTATATTTATCAAATAGAGAAGTATGGGAGTTGCTTACAAAATTATTATTTTGCTTTCAAAAGGGGGGTATCAATATCTTAAAGGGATTCAGGGTCAGCTAGTTATAGCATATAGAGCCCTTTACATGTGCTGCTCCACTAGCATGTCCGTAATATACGTGTGCCATAGCTAGAGATGCTTTTGTTTAGTTAGGGCTCATGCACACGACCGTAGGCCCTCCGAGACATACGGACCGTATGCGGAACCATTCACTTCAATGGGTCCGCAAAAAAAATAAAAAACGGAAGTTACGCCATGTGCATTCCGCTTCCGTATTTCCGTTCTGCAAAAAAATAGAACATGTCCGGACAAGGATAGCATTACGGACAAGGATAGTACTGTTCTATGAAGGGCCAGCTGTTCCGTTCCGCAAAATACGGAATGCACACGGATGTCATCCGTATTTTTTGCAGATCCATTTTTTGCGGACCGCAAAATACATACTGTCGTGTGCATGAGGTCTAACACTGATGTGAACCTAGTATAATTCAGCTATTTATCATGGGCTGTGAAACACAAGGGTGACCATACCATAGAGGTTTCCGATCAACGACTGGTAGGTGCAAATCCGACCTCTAGGACCATCACCTATGTCTGGCCATGTGCTGCCAGCTTCATAGATTTAAGGGTCATATAGCTTGTCCTTTGTTATAAGCACAGAATAAAATTACCAAACTCTCCAACCACGATGTGCTGCAATATGTGTCCAGGATGTTTTGATTAACATCTCATGCCTCAAGTGACAGATTGCTAAAAACAGGAAATCCGTAACCTTTATAAGACCAGTACATCTTTTATTACAACTGTAGCTTTTATTACTATGTTCTGCACAGGTAAATTAAAAATCTGCTGTCAGGTCAGGCCATCTGTTGTAGTGCTCTTTCTGTCTAGACTTGCAAGTTCTAGAAGGTAGTGGTGTGCATATGCTTACCACAGAATATAGGAGGTAAATCTGGCCATTCATTGATCCAATTACTGCTAGATTCATTTCAACAAGGCAGTTCAGGGGACCGTAGCTCTCTCCCCATCACAGCTCAGGGTGGGGACATGTCCTTTCTGCTGATGCTCTCTCCCTGTAACTGTTAGGCCTGTTTCACACGGACAAGATGCGGGAAAATGTGCAATTTTTCCGCGCGAGTGCAAAGCGTTTAAATGCGTTTTGCACGCGTGTGAGAAAATAAAAAATAAATCGGCATGTTTGGTACCCAGACCCGAACATTTGGGATCGGTGTTGTGTAAATTGTATTATTTTCCCTTATAACATGGTGATGGACCATGTGATGAGCGCAGTGACGTCACCAAAGGTCATTTTCCTCCCAGGTCATCAAAGAAGAAAGAAGACAAGACGGGCTGCGCGAACAAGTGGATGAGGTGAGTTTAATTTTTATTTATTTTTTTTAACCTCTCCATCCCTAATTTACTTAGCATTCTGTGTTAAGAATGCTATTATTTTCCCTTATCACCATGTTATAAGGGAAAATTACAAAGATCGGGTCCCCACCCCGATAGTCTCCTATCAACCGTGCGTGAAAATCATACCACATCCGCACTTGCTTGCGGATGCTTGGGGCCTTACAGCTTTTAAGCAGAAGCTATTAATCCATGGCACTCCCTTTATGTGGTGAAAAGTGTTTAAATTTGATTCAATCCACACTCAGTCGATATCTAAAAGCAATGTATATAGGACCCAACGTATCAAACGTTTCCACCTTCCTCAGCGTATGGCTATCTGGCCCATGTGAAGTGGTGAACTGGTAAGTGTATCGCTAAACTCTAAACAGAAGATAGGCTCGTGGTTGAAGGATGGAGCCGAGCATGTGCGTCCACCTCAGCAAGGTGGACAAAAAAAAAAAAAGAAGAGGAAAAGACTAAACAGCAAGTGGTGCTATTCACACTTTATTGAATAACTCAGGGGCTATACAATTTTATTTTATTACATGCAATCACAAAAGTATTCGGATCCAAGCGCTTGTTTGAAAAATATAGAATATTTTTGTGGAACTACCCCTCCTACAACAAACCTGTGTGTGTAAACAGCCCGTCATGTGATCATCAAAGGGTAAGATCCAATTTTGAAGAGTGGAGGTCACAGGACAGGATGTCTAAGTAAGAAAGGCTCTGCTCACATTTGCCATTTTCAAATCAGGTTTCCAGTATAGCTTGGCACACTTCTAAAACCTGATGGACCTTTTACAAATGGGATCAGTCAGGATTTGTTATAGAATAGAGGTTTCCAGGACCACAATGATTGCTAGTCAGCACATTGGCACTAGTTCCAGAAGTTGGATACCCAGGATCTGATCCTGATGGCCGACCTCACAGTCCTGGAAGAACTCCTATTAGCTCAGTTTTAGGGCATCCAAATACTGTAACAAAGATGAAACACATTAAGATACATCTCCAGATACTCTCTATACACACACACACGCCACTACTCTTGAACTTGAGAAGGTAGAGGAGTGTATAGCCTTAACACAGAATATAAGAGGCAGGGAGGAGAGCAATGGTCACTAGCTGCTCTGCAGTGAGCATGTGTGTCCACCAGCACTCAGGTGTCATGCACTAGAACCTTTTTACAGCATATAAATGGCAAGTTTGCTTTATTTTTTATAATCTATAAAATGAATACGACTTGTAAAGGTGGGACAACCCTTAACAAGCATACCATGTATGAGAATTGTAGGAAAACTGCTTACAGGAACTCACAATGCTACTAAGAAGAAGTTAGGCTACTTTCACACTTGCGTTGTTCTTTTCCGGCATAGAGTTCCGTCACAGGGGCTCTATACCGGAAAAGAACTGATCAGGCATAGCCCCATGCATTCTGAATGGAGAGTAAGGGCTCTTTCACACCTGCGTTATTGTCTTCCGGCATAGAGTTCCGTCGTCTGGGCTCTATGCCGGAAGAATCCTGATCAGGATTATCCTAATGCATTCTGAATGGAGAGAAATCCGTTCAGGATGCATCAGGATGTCTTCAGTTCCGGAACGGAACGTTTTTTGGCCGGAGAAAATACCGCAGCATGCTGCGCTTTTTGCTCCGGCCAAA
Organism: Bufo bufo; assembly: GCF_905171765.1. Lineage (NCBI taxonomy): Eukaryota > Metazoa > Chordata > Amphibia > Anura > Bufonidae > Bufo > Bufo bufo. The sequence continues at coordinate 176,976,277 of NC_053393.1, read as the reverse complement.
AATCCGGAACACTTGCCGCAAGGCCGGATCCGGAATTAATGCCCATTGGAAGGCATTGATCCGGATCCGGCCTTAAGCTAAACGTCGTTTCGGCGCATTGCCGGAGCCGACATTTAGCTTTTTCTGAATGGTTACCATGGCTGCCGGGACGCTAAAGTCCTGTTTGCCATGGTAAAGTGTAGTGGGGTGCGGGGGAGCAGTGTACTTACCTTCCGTGCGGCTCCCCGGGCGCTCCAGAGTGACGTCAGGGCGCACCAAGCGCATGGATCACGTGATCGCATGGATCACGTCATCCATGCGCATGGGGCGCTCTGACGTCATTCTGGAGCGCCCCGGGAGCCGCACGGACTGTAAGTACACCGCTCCCCCGCTCCTACTATGGCAGCCAGGACTTTAATAGCGTCCTGGGTGCCATAGTAACACTGAAAGCATTTGGAAGACGGTTCCGTCTTCAAATGCTTTCAGTACACTTGCGTTTTTCCGGATCCGGCGGGCACCTCCGGCAACGGAAGTGCATGCCGGATCCCAACAACGCAAGTGTGAAAGAGGCCTAATCCGTTCAGTTTGCATCAGGATGTCTTCAGTTCAGTCGTTTTGACTGATCAGGCAAAAGAGAAAACCGCAGCATGCTATGGTTTTCTCTCCGGCGAAAAAAACTAGGAATGAATTAGCGCCGGATCCGGCATTCAGAATACTGGATCAGTCGTTCCGGCATGCGCATATCGGTAGAAATGTGAAAAAATGTACAAGACGGATCCGTCGGTCCGCATGACAAGCGGAGAGACGGATCCGTCCTTGCAATGCATTTGTGAGACGGATCGGCACCCGGATCAGTCTCACAAATGCTTTCAGTCAGCGGCAGATCAGCGGATCCGGCGGGCAGTTCAGACAACGGAACTGCCCACCGGATCACACTGCCGCAAGTGTGAAAGTAGCCTAAGTCTTCAAAGCCTGACTAGGGATACCCTACTGATGAAATAGACCATCAGTGGGAAATACTGGTGTTATTGATGGGGCTCTTCCTAATATCATTGCACACTACACAACTTTAGCGACAACTGACATTTGTGTGGCCTGCCATAGTGTTGAAGGAAGGAGCTGACATGATGATCTAGGTATGTGCAAACAATGCCACCCTACGTCTTCCTTGAAAGCTTCCTTGTTGGCATGGTGCAAGAAACCATCATGTAAAACCCAGGGCAGTCAATGCACTTTCAGCAATTCTTGTTACCAGCACCCCAAGCCCAACTGCCCCGCCATGTATGCAGGCCTAGATATTCTAAAAGCTATTCTATGAGCTTCATATATGTCGTTCTCTGGCCAAAACAAACACTGCTCACGTCAAAAGTAAGAGTTATCTACACCCAGAATGGTACACAGTGAAGTAAAACAGACCGTTTTCTGTAAACGCCCCTCAGAGCCAGATTTATTTTATTTTATTACGGATCAGGACCGGTGATACAGGAACTGCTTCTTCTAAGCTTGTTTACTGTGGTGTGTCAAAAACAGACATCACCCTGGACAACTGCGGAGATCCCAATGAAAGAAATTAACTCCATTCTTCTATCTCTAGAGATAAAAAGTTCTCTCTAGGGATGACAAGCAACAAATATTTTGCATGATTACCCATCAAATCTGGTGCTTAGATTTTTCTATCTCTAGTATTCATGGAAGACCAATACTTTGACCTTTGTGGGCTAAACTGGATCTAAATCTCAAATTTTTTTTTAAAATTAAAGCAATTCATATACATTTTGTAACCTCACAGAAGCAATTACATTTAGGCTATTTTCACACTGCCGTTCCTAGTTCCATCAGAGAACAGCGTGCCGGAGCTCTCTGCATCCGGCACTGCCGGATGTTACTGGAATGCCCGCCGGCCCCATTGGCTATTATTGGGTCCGGCAGAGATCTGGCCACTACCCAGCAAATAACCTCTGGCAACGCCTGCTAGAACAGCCTGCCAAAACTAGGAACAGCATTGTGAAAAAAGACTTGGCCCTTTTCTAAATCTGTAAAAAGAAAAGCCTCTGGTAGGGCAATGGGCAACAGAGATCAAATTAAGACACCCCATACCTACTTTTTAAAGGGGTTTTCTGAGACTTTAATTCTGATGACCTACCCTCTGGATAAGTCATCAGTATCTGATCAGTGGGGGCCGACACCCGGGATCCCCACCGATCAGCTGTTTAAGAAGGCGCCGGCGCTTCTCTCAGCTTTACCTAGTCCATGTGACATCATGTGCACATGGCCTAGACGTAGCTCAGCCCCATATAAGTGAATGGGCCTGAGTGCAATACCAAGCACAGCCGCTATACAATGTACAATGCTGTGCTTGGTGAGCTGCAACGCTCACAGGAGTGCAGATGCCTTCATTAACAGCTTATTGGCGGGAGTCCCAGGTGTCAGACCCCCACCGATCAGATGCTGATGACCTGTCCAGAGGATAAGTCATCAGTATTTAACTCTCAGAAAACTCTTTTAAGGGCAAGGCTATACGGTGATTTTAGGTGCGGTCCGCAATGCACGGGCAACATCCGTGCAGCGGGCCGGACCCATTCAACTTGAATGGGTCCGTGGTTTGTCCGCACCGCAAAAAAATTAAGTTTTTTTTTTTTTTTTTTGCGGTGTGGAACCACGGAAAGAAACACCACGGAAGCACTCCGTAGTGCTTCCGTGGTTCCGTGACTCCGTTCCGCATCTCAAGTGAATGGGTCCGCATCCGCATGGGTCCGGCCGGTTATAAAATGTCAGATTTTTTTTATGCCTTTGTATAAATTCATATCCCATGGAAACTACGAAAAAAAATACAATAATAATAATAATATTATATTCACACACATATAGATACACATTTTCTACTTGTTTCTTGACGCATTTTCAGGTCACCTATGCCACTACATAACTAGTGGACATACCTGCTTATGAGTATACATGCTTTTTAGTTTTTACCATTTAACGACCCATTTACCTCCCAGTCCAATTTTGAAAATACCAAATAACATTTCAGTGCCGTGTGTGACATTCCCTATGTAACAATCCATCATACTGCTGTACAATGGAGGGAAAAACAATTCCTCATTCATATCACATGATGACAGCAACAGCGCTGCACGTGCCCAGTGCCTTTACAGGTTAACACTGGGGCTAATTATTTGTGTGCTTCGTTTTGCACTAAAACACATCAGAAAATGGATGAATACACTAAAGACTATTAATGAGATCCCATGAGAGGGAACATTCACAAGGGAAAGCAGACTTGCATTTATCCATAAACTACAAGTATGTCATCATCTTAACATATACACAATTTGTATTCTTCGTATTTTTGAGGGGTAAAAAAAACTAAAACATTCTAATTACTTCCTGCAGAAGACACATCGGGGAGGAACCCTTTATGACAGTTTTCTGGCATAAAAATGTTACAAGACATGCAACTTTTTGTGCTTTTATGCCGCTCTCATCACTTTTGAAAATGGACGTGGTTAGTTAGGCGAGTAGGTGTGCACCAGATTTCTCAAATGGGACTTTTTGAAGTCACATAAAAAAAATAAAAAATAAATGATATAAATATAGATATATATAAAAGCAATCTCAATACAGTAGAGGTTGGAGAAAAAAAATTCAGTAACATCTCTAGTGTTAAAGATGAACCATACTTATCACACTACTTGCAATGATTGATGCATTTGGTGCTAATTAAGGTAAAGCGACTTAAGAACTTCCCCTTATGATCCTCAGATAAAGCAAAAAATGTTTCGATTTGGACCAGATCTGATGGATAATATAAAAGATCAAAGTAACAGTCAATGGTTGAGTAATCGATTGGATCATTTGGCTAATCCCTTTTGTTAAAAGGTCAGGGTTACAGGTAGAGATGAAGGGACATACATCTTAGTTCTGCATACCTTAGGGACCATTTACAACGCCTTGACTGGCACTCGTTAAGTAACAGTGCAGCAAGTCAGGAAAGTGAGGATGAACAATAGGTAATATGGTTTCATCTGCATGCAGCACATCCCCTGGTTACATAGGGCAATGAGCTGCAGACAACCATTTTTGGGGCGATCATTTATCAGGAGATCAGAGGAATGTTTACACAGGGCAATTATTCCCAATCATCCCCCCTTGTAAAAGGTCCCTTATACTATCAGAGATCAGAACTACAAGGGTACAGTTTACACATGACAGATTTTGCCGTAGATTTGGCAGAAAAAGTACAGTACATTCAACTGAATGAGGCTAACCACATTAAAAGGGGTTGTTCATTGGGGCCTTTTGGCAGACCACTCATGGCCAGACCTGCAGAGGGAAGCAAACTTACCTGCTCCCCTGCTGCAGGGTCCCTGCTCCTTCGCACACTCCAGTTACCTGCTGTGAATATTTCCCCCCAAATGGATGGAGCGGTTGGTTAAAAAAGCGCACCATCACTCCATTCATTTCTATGGGAGCTCCGGAGACTGACGAGTACAGGGCTCGGTGGTCTGCTTTTCCGACCAGCTGCTTCATCCATTTCAGAGGGGTGGGGGGACTCCACAAGGTACTGGGCCCTGTTCTCATGATTGTGGGGCTCCCAGCAGTAGAAACCCTACCGATCTGATAGTTATTCTCTATCCCTTGGGTAGGGGGAACCATGTTATAACTGGAATACCCCCGTAATAGGACTACAACAGCTATAATCTTGCTCCCCGACCCCAACTAAAACCAGATAGTGATAGATGCCATTTTTCTATTTTCATTTTCTGACTGTAGATTTTTATTTATTCTGTTTTCAATGCAAGATTGTGGCAACTATCTTACTCAAGTACTGTTAACAGCATTTAGAGATATACTTTACAGCAGCCTCAAAGACCGGAGATGTTCACTGACTTCTATGAGAGACTTTCTGGACATGCTTTGTGACCTGCGCAGAGGTCATTGTGCGGGGAGGAGGAGAAGCTAAACAAAGAACGGTATGATCCTATTTAGAGAGTTTTAGCGAATTGATTCGTATGAATCGATTAGTCTCCTCAACAGTTTTCTCGCCTGTAGGTGCTGTCCCCCCCGCTAACTGATCCTGATACTAAAATATATACTGTATATTCCTGCGTATAAGACTACTTTTTAACACATGAAAATCTTCGCAAAAGTCGGGGGTCGTCTTATACGCCGGGTATGGCGGGCGCTGCAGTGCCGGGACGCCCGAATTATCAACAGAGAGAGCCCGGGCTATTGCCTTGTATCCCCAGCAGCTGAGAGCTGCGATGTAACCCACGGCATATGCCCCCCCGCGCTGTACCTTGTATACCGCCCCCTGCTCTGTACCTTGTATGCCTCCCCCCTGCTCTGTACCTTGTATGCTCCTTGTACCGCCATCCACCCGGCCGCTCGCATCTCGCTCCTACGCATGTGCGAGATTTCATGCGGTGAGCGTGGATACACGGGATCCTCACGACCGCTCGCATCTCGCTCCTGCGCATGTGCGAGATCTCCGTGCGGCGTATCTAAGTGCGGCGCAGATGTGCATATGTGAATGTGAATAACATAACAAAAACATGTTCAGGGTATAGGTGGCACATGTTTAGGGTCTGGGAGGCAGGGAAAGGAAGGTTGTGGGATGCAGGGATGGTGGTGATACCATGGGATGGCGGTGGTACCTAGGGATGGTGGTGGGATGCATGGATGGCAGTGGTATCTAGGGATGGTGGTGGGATGCAGGGATGGCAGTGGTACCCAGGGATGGTGGTGGGATTCAGGGATGGCAGAGGTACCCAGGGATGGTGGTGGGATGCAGTAATGTACTGCTGTGTGTTGAAAAAGGGGTAGTCTTATACGGCGAGTATATCCCAAACTCTATATTTTCAGTGTAAAAGTTGGGGGTCGTCTTATACGCCGGCATATACGGTATATATATAGTAGTAGAGCAAAGGAAGGCAGCACTCCAGATAATGATCAAAAAGTGGACGGTTTATTCACTCATCAGCAACGTTTCCAGCTGGAAAAAGGCTCCATAAAGAGCTGAAACGTTGCTGATGAGTGAATAAACCGTCCACTTTTTGATCATTATCTGGAGTGCTGCCTTCCTTTGCTCTACTATCTATACTTGGGATCTTGGTCGCAGGTCTCTCAGGAGGATATTTTTGCACCCGTTTGTTTTTTGTGTGCTGCTTCTTTTCTTTCTGATATATATATATATATATATATATATATATATATATATATATATATACACACACATACACACACAGTTGTTTTCTAAATAATAGCAGGCAGACATCACTAACCTGATCAATTACTGTTTTTGGTAGAAAATATATATCTACATGGCAAATAATTTACTAGCAGGTGTAGTAGAGTAATAGAAATACAACGGACCCAACAGTCATAACATGCATGCTGCTGATTGTGTGCAATTGAATCACTAATTGAAAGGGGCATGTTCAAAATAATAGCAGTGTGGAGTTCAACCAGTGAGGTCATTCATTCTTTGAAAATGTATTATTTACGAAAGGAAGGCAGCAAATGTTGTTACAGTGCATTTCTCAGAAATTTTTAGGAAAATGGGTCGTTCCAGACATTGTTCAGAAGAACAGCGTACCTTTATTCACCTTTTTAAACAGAACTGTGTGTGTGCTCTGGCGCGGTGAGGAAAGGGAAAGACGCTTGGAAGCTGCCAGCTTCCTCACCGAGCCTGCGCCGAATACTGAACAGCGAGAGATGTCACCAGAGCACAGGGCTGGCAGACAGATGCAAGCGCTGCCTGGCCTGGTTAATCAGGACTTGGAGGGAGGCGACAAAGGTGGGAGAACGGAGCCTCTAGGAGCAGGAACAACGCCCCCCCTGCTCCTAGAGACTAATTAGCATATTATAAAAGTTAGATTTCTGGCGTAACGGGGGCATAGATAAAAGTAGGTATAGGCTAGTTAGGTTTAGCTGACATTAGCACATCGCTAATATCGGTTAGCTCAATAGGTTTAAATCTGGTGACAGAAACCCTTTAAAGGACAGCCAGGTGCAGCCAAAACCCAGACCGGCACTTAAACTCTGGTCCGGTATTTGACCTCACCTGGCTGCATCTTTATTTTTCTATTACAGTCCGACCTTCCATACAAGAGACTCTACTCTCTCAAGCTCACAACTGGTATTTGAGAACACAAAAGAAGCTGGGGTTTGCTTATCACTCCGAACTTAACCAATAGTTCTGCAATTTAAAAAGGGACCAGGAAATCTACCATCGTTATGCAACAACTCTTTGTATTAATCCAGTGAAACCAAGCTAACCGTCTAAACAATGCAAGCACTGTAAATGCAGCTTGGCAATGCTTCACATCAGGTCTACATGACCTATAACTACAACCTACATTGCTGCAAATTCCTTCATAATGAAGCACCAAGAACACTGGGACACTGATTGGGACAGATCACTGTGATCATACACACTTGGGGTGGACCAAGGGTGAAACCATAGGGAGATTCATGCCATAAATGTCCATTAGATGAGGGTCCCACTCCTCAACCCCCATCCAACCTGTTAAGGTGTCTGCTGATTACCGCATCCAGAAAGTGAAAGAATTGGGAGGTCGCCAAGCATGTGAAAATCCCTCTCCATTCACTTACATGGGAGTCGCAACTCTTTTCAGCCGTTTCTGTGACTCCATTGGAAATAAATGGTGAGAGTTGGGCACATGGATGGTCATCGCTCTATTAACTCAGTGGACCTTGTTGTCTAGATAGATGTGGTTCCCAGAGTTGGGACATATGCAATAAACTTCTAAGATGGGAATGGCCATTTAAAATGTGTATGAAAAATTGAGTAAATTTGCAAGCAAGTTTCTTTACCATTGTGCCCTACCTTCTAAATTTGGCGTTTTCTGAATATGCATAGCTGTAAAAGATTTTAATGACGCCCACGACAAAGTTGGACAACTGGCAGTATACGGTATGTTCTTTGTGCCCCTGTATCAAGGTGCGCACCACTCAGGCGCTAGGTATAAGGCTTCTGCCCATATTGTCCCTTTAAACAGGGTCATAGGTATAATAAGTGGTTTGGTCACATTTTGGGGTTGATCCAGAGCAGAAGGAGGCCCGACATTTCCCGTGTCTATTTAGCTTTCAGTTTGGGGGCTAGGGCCTAATATGTGACAAGCGTGCACTACATTTATAAAGCAAGCGTGACATTTTCTACTCCACAAAACTGTCCGCCGCCAAACGCAAGGTCAAACTATGTATATAAAGGGCCCTTTTGTCACAAATGCAACATTTTAGCATACTTTCTGTTATCACGTAGCAGATAAGTATACTGTACGGAGTAATCTCAACAAGACTGTCACATACAGGAGGTGTCTGTGCGCGCTTCATTCCTCTCTACTGAATCTAAAATGGGAGATTTCACACAAATCCCAGAGTCAACTTAAAGGGACACTTCCGTCAGAAAGGGGTATTTTGTATAAATTTCACATTCATACAAAACAAGTTTTTAAAGAATATTTGGCTGTATTTCTTTTCCTTTGAGGAAGTACTATGCCACTGAAAATTAAAGATCGTATTATCCTTTTGTAGCAGTCAGCCCAGAGAGATAAAACTCCTATATGGGAAAGTAGCCCATTGTCAGTTTACTGCTGCTGTGAGGGAAATCTCTGCACAACCCCTTTAAACTAACAGAGATTTATATTGATGACATATCCTCAAGATAGGTCATGAATATCTGATCGGTGGGGGTCCAACACCCAGCACCCCCCGCCGATCAGCTGTTTAACGAGGAGGTGGCACTCCATGCAAGTGCAGCTTCACGTTCATTATATTGCACTGCAAGGAGAGAAAAAAAAAAAGCAGAATGCATACCGAAACTATTTGTTTTTCATGGATTGATTTTTTTGCATACCAAAAATACAGCTATGTGCATGAGGCCATAAACACAAAAAAAAGTGTTGTATTCAGTTATCTTCAGCCCCCCAGAAAATGAATAGAGTGGTACGACCTGTGGATAGGTTACAGGGCCAGTACAACCTCCTTGAGACGCCATATGTCTAACTTCAGGATGGTGATCAGGCTTTTTGGTCAGTAAACACAACATGGGAAGTAAAAAAAAAAATGCTGCAAATTTAAAATAATACAACAGGCGAACCCACGCCTTGGAGGTCTCAGAATAGTCTGAAAAAGTGATGTCGTCGTCTACAAAGAGTTCAGCTTTCATTCTTAAAGGGATTGAAACAGGAAAAATATTCTACATTTTTTTCAAAACCAGCACGTGGATCTGAAAACTTTTGTAATTGCGTGTAATTAAAAATGTATTACAGCTACCGAGTTTTTCCATGAAATCTGAATAGCGCCACCTGCTGTTTGCTCTTTTTCTAATTTCTCAGTCCTGCTCATTGAGATGGAGGCACATGCTCCGTTCCATCCTACAACTGCTGCAGCAGAAAGGACACGTCCCTGAGAAAGGAGATGCCTCCCAAGCGGACAGCTTGAAATAAATCTAGCAGAACAATTGGAGCAATGAATGAGGAGATATCTGGACCCATGTGAGGTACGGGGGCTGCTTCTAGCTTTGTTAGAAAGAGCTCGTCATGTACTAGATTACTGGTGTGTATGATTTTAATTTTTTACATTAATCATGGGATAACCCCTTTAACTCCACTGGAAAAGGAAACCAGGACTACATGAACAGGAATTTCATATTCCCCGACACAAGGGCAAGCAGCGTCTGGCTGCTGCATTACTTGGCATTTCAAACCCCCCACTGACTCCCTCGGCAGTGGAGTCCTCTCATTACAGAACAGTTCATACAGAGATAAATAATGTAGACAAAGTATTTAAGACCCCACTGCAACCTATTCACATGGTGCTTTCAGCATGTCCGACACCACCAGAATACAGTACAGTACAGAAAAGTGACCAGTGCAACTAGTCATTATAAGGGAGTTACCCGTAAAGCAGTTGCCATGTTGTAGGTACTGTGCCCAGCCCTGCAGAAAGACATGAGGAGGAAGCGCTGCAGGAAGGAGGGGGTCATAAAGGCAGGACAGAACTTCTTGGTGGAGTAGAAAGGTTTATGCCGTTCAAGCACAGAAAAAGAATGAGCACAAATGTGACAAGACAAAAGGCCTGCCCTAGGGAGCTCAGAATTTAACTACTAAGAAGGGAAATGTACAGACAGAAGAGGTCTACAAGGTCACATGTAATGGCATTTGTGAACTGGTGGATACAAGTGGTGACAACAAGCAGCGACACCTTCCCCGAGATGGGCACATTTCAGCAGATGTGACTGCCTCGAGAGATCACATAATGGAATAACAGGACTTCCCAAAGAGCTTTATCTTCATCTCCCCCAATTATCTTGTTTTTGTTTTTCAAGCAGGTGTGCCTGAATTTTTCGTGGAATTTCCGGCAGGTAGGGGGAGAAATGGGAACAACAGAAATGGCTATTTCTAGTAAACAATACCAGCTACTCAACCCCCGTGCATCTATTATACACACTGGAAGATGATGCTGTAAAGTGTACATCTGGTTAGCAGCACATCTCCATAGATCATAAGCACAAATGAAGATAAAAGCTTATGCACGCGACCGTAGCCTGTTTTGCTGTCTGCAGATTGTGGAACGTCTAGCCCGTATTAGGGTACTTTCACACTTGCGGGAGGACGGATCCGACATGCTGTTCACCATGTCGGATCCGTCCTTCCGCTATTTCACTGTGCCGCCGCTCCGTCCCCATTGACTATAATGGGGACGGGGGCGGAGATCCGGCGCAGCGCGGCGAAAGCCGCCGGACTAAAAAGTCGGACATGCAGGACTTTAGTCCAGCGGCTTTCACCGTGCACCGCCGGAGCTCCGCCCCCTTCCCCATTATAGTCAATGGGGACGGAGCGGCAGTCCGGCGGCACGGCGAAATAGCGGAAGGACGGATCCGACATGGTGAACAGCATGTCGGATCCGTCCTGCCGCAAGTGTGAAAGTACCCTTAGAAAAGTCCTATACTTGTACGTAATACGGACAAGTATAGGGCATGTTCTATATTTTTACAGATGCCATGGAACGGAAATACGGATCTGGACAGCACACTGTGTGCTGTCCGCATTTTTTGCAGCCCCACTGAAGTGAATGGGTCCACATCCGACCTGATCGGACGCGGGCAAAAAATACATCTATCTTTTAGGAGAAAAATGTATCTCTCTCTATTTATCAGACCACCTGCCCCCTGAAGGGTTTATTACTCTCAATTCACTGTTCAAATCTGTCTCCAAAGAAGAGATGGATTTTCAGCTTTAGGGCTCATGTACACGACCGTTGGATGTTTTGCGGTCTGCAAATTGAAGATCCGCAAAACACGGATACCGGACTCGTGCATTCCCCTAACAGTTTTTTACTTGTCCATAATGCGGACAAGAATAGGACATGTTCTATAATTTTGCAGACAGCATGGGATGAAAGTGAATGTGTCAGCATCCGACACAAAAAATGTGGATCGGAAACGGACAAAAATAAGTTTGTGTGCATGAGCTCTTACTGAGAGATCAGGTTACACTTGCTCACAAGTCTATACTGAGGGGAAGTGAGAAGCTGCTGCTGAGGGACAGCAAGGCAGAGACACATATGGAGATGCTGCTGGAGTCTCTAGTAAGTTTTCTATCTCGCACTAGTGTTGGATTCACAGTTACATTGCCCAGTACTGCTGTATAAAGCAGTCAAAGCTGGTTTTGGGTGGAGTCAGAGTAGAAATGTATCTCTGATTCCAGATTTTTTTTAAAATCTATTAATATTGAGGAGTTCACTTATTAACTTTTATATAAATTTTAAAAAGTTTAGAAATGTTAGTCAAAAATATATTTCATGTTCTATATCTATCAAAAACATTGATAAGCAGAGTGTTCTAGTGGTGAAAGAACAGTTCTCATCTCTCCTGTCCTTTATACTAGGTATCTTCATGCTGCCCAAAGCCCTTAGTTACAATGCCTGAAACAGTGATGCACATGCTCAGAAGGAAGTTCACTACCATGTCTGCAGACATCTTAGAACTGCCACAGAAAGACAGCATTAAAAGTGTTGGCTGGGAACAAGTAACTTTTCACAGGAGCCTGCAGCCTGCCTCTGATATTGAACGAATCATACTTACCTGCTTCCCTTTGCTCTAGTCCTGCATGATGGCTCCTGTGTGTTCATCTTCTGGTCCGTGGTTTGTTTAATGTCCTCGTCACAAGCATGATCATCTGCTCCACTGCAGCCAATAACTGGCTGCAGCAGTGATGTGTCTCTTGTGAAAAGTTATTTATTTCCAGGCAACCCTTTTATAAAAGCACTGAATAAAGCATCTGCACTTTTTGCATGTTTCTTTTATTCTTATTTAGATTTTCATATAATTCTCTGCATTTTCAAGACACTGATGTAAAGCTTTCTGCTGCCAAATTCACTGATTTCTTACAATTATTACGTGTATTACGTGTTTTCCAGTTATTAAATGTATAGTGTAAATGTACAGTCAAAATCATGTGGCACAATTAACCCGTTTTTCATCTAGTTACTGGTAGGCAAACAGATATAAAATGACAAAGAACTAACACCGACACTATGAAGTCTTCTCATTTTGAAAATCTGTGATTTTGATTTCAACACTTGTTCAATTATTAGATATATTATTTGGAAAACAGACGACTGGATGCTGCATGTGGACAGTCACTCCAAGTGTAATGGAAAATGCGCAATTTAGTTTTTTGTCAATCTATTCAAACATTACCAGTAGGGTTAACTGGGGAACAGCAGAATGGAAAACTCTAAGATAAAGATGTTATTTAATAACAGCGCACTGAGCAGGGACAACACCTTCCATTCCCTGAACACTTTTGCAACCATTTGTTCTATTGCTCTAGGGCTACTACTACAGTCGTGGCCAAAAGTTTTGAGAATGACACAAATATTAGTTTTCACAAAGTTTGCTGCTAAACTGCTTTTAGATCTTTGTTTCAGTTGTTTCTGTGATGTAGTGAAATATAATTACACGCACTTCATACGTTTCAAAGGCTTTTATCGACAATTACATGACATTTATGCAAAGAGTCAGTATTTGCAGTGTTGGCCCTTCTTTTTCAGGACCTCTGCAATTCGACTGGGCATGCTCGCAATCAACTTCTGGGCCAATTCCTGACTGATAGCAACCCATTCTTTCATAATCACTTCTTGCAGTTTGTCAGAATTAGTGGGTTTTTGTTTGTCCACCCGCCTCTTGAGGATTGACCACAAGTTCTCAATGGGATTAAGATCTGGGGAGTTTCCAGGCCATGGACCCAAAGTGTCAACATTTTGGTCCCCAAGTCACTCAGTTATCACTTTTGCCTTATGGCACGGTGCTCCATAGTGCTGGAAAATGCATTGTTCTTCACCAAACTATTGTTGGAAGAAGTTGCTGTTGGAGGGTGTTTTGGTACCATTCTTTATTCATGGCTGTGTTTTTGGGCAAAATTGTGAGTGAGCCCACTCCCTTGGATGAGAAGCAACCTCACACATGAATTGTCTCAGGATGCTTTACTGTTGGCATGACACAGGACTGATGGTAGCGCTCACCTTTTCTTCTCCGGACAAGCCTTTTTCCAGATGCCCCAAACAATCGGAAAGAGGCTTCATCTGAGAATATGACTTTGCCTCAGTCCTCAGCAGTCCATTCACCATACTTTCTGCAGAAGATCAATCTGTCCCTGATGTTTTTTTTGGAGAGAAGTGGCTTCTTTGCTGCCCTTCTTGACACCAGGCCATCTTCCAAAAGTCTTCGCCTCACTGTGCGTGCAGATGCGCTCACACCTGCCTGCTGCCATTCCTGAGCAAGCTCTGCACTGGTGGCACTCCGATCCCGCAGCTGAATCCTCTTTAGGAGACGATCCTGGCACTTGCTGGACTTTCTTGGACGCCCTGAAGCCTTCTTAACAAGAATTGAACCTCTTTCCTTGAAGTTCTTGATGATCCTATAAACTGTTGATTGAGGTGCAATCTTAGTAGCCACAATATCGTTGCCTGTGAAGCCATTTTTATGCAACGCAATGATGGCTGCACGCGTTTCTTTGCAGGTCACCATGGTTAACAATGGAAGAACAATGATTTCAAGCATCACCCTCCTTTTAACATGTCAAGTCTGCCATTTTAACCCAATCAGCCTGACATAATGATCTCCAGCCTTGTGCTCGTCAACATTCTGACCTGAGTTAACAAGACGATTACTGAAATGATCTCAGCAGGTCCTTTATTGACAGCAATGAAATGCAGTGGAAAGTTTTTTTGGGGATTAAGTTAATTTTCATGGTAAAGAAGGACTATGCAATTCATCTGATCACTCTTCATAACATTCTGGAGTATATGCAAATTGCTATTATAAAAACGTAAGCAGCAACTTTTCCAATTTCCAATATTTATCTAATTCTCAAAACTTTGGGCCACGACTGTACACTAGCGTTAATATTTCCCAGTATTGGGATCCGTGAGTCTCAATACCGGAAGAAACAGCTTCCATTCATCATCAATGGGGACAAAATGTAAGTGAGCAGCATGCTGCGGTTTGCTTTCCGTCATGGGATGCGGAGCAAGACGGATCCGTCATGACCCACAATGCAAGTCATTGGGGACGGACCAGTTTTCTCTGACAAAAGAAAACGGTTCCGTCCCCCTTTGACTTTCAATGGAGTTCATGACGGATCCGTCTTGGCTACGTTAAAGATAATAGTAACGGAAGCGTTTCTGCTGAACCCTGCCGGATCCAGAATAAACGCTAGTGTGAAAGTAGCCTAATACACCCAAAATAATTGTGCAAAAGCCTTAATTACAAATATTCTACCTTTTATGTCTACAGCTCTTTTAGAGAGACCTGCTGTGTGCAGTGATTTCCTGAAGGGGGAAAAAAAACAGCAACCTTGGAAGGTTGCAAACAAATGTAACTGATTTGTTGTGGCTGTCATAAGGTTGCATTTGTTCTTTTTTTCCATCGGAAGTAATTGTGGTTGCATTAGTCCTACGATCAGACCAGAAGTTGCTGTCTAGATGGAAGTATTACAGCATTTAATGGTTTGTTTGCTTGAATTTGATACTTGAGAGAGAGAGAAAAAAAAGTATTAAAAGGGGGTTGATCCAATTAGAAAAACATGGCCGCTTCCTTCCAGAAACAGGGCCATACAGTACCTGCCTAGGGCTTGTGTTTGGTATCGCAGTGAATAGGGCTGATCTGCGATATCTCACACACACTAAGGGTACATCCAGGATTTTCCGCAGCACGTGCGTTCCATCTGGAATAAAAGTAAAATAAATACAGCCAAAAGAATGGAGACATATTTGATTTTAAATTCACTTTATTCTAGACCCATTCACACAACGTTTTACAGGAGTTTCCAGGCTCCCGATACTGAAGATCTATTCCAAGCATAGGTTATCAATACCATTGGAGTGTCAGGCACCCACTGATCTGATTGGGTGGCCAACGCCCCCACTGATCAGCTGTTTCCTGCAGCCGCCTGTGCTGCAACAAGAAGCAAAGCTCCGTTTAAATTGTAGTGGCAGTGCCGGGTTACTACAACTCAGCTGCCATTCTCTTCAGTGGCAGCGGAGCTGCAGTACCCAGCACAGCCACTACACTGTGAACGGAGCTGCACTTCCTGTTCCATTCACAGTGCTGGTTCCAGCAACAGCGGCTGCGAGGAAGAGCTGACTGGATCAGCTAATCAGATATTAATGACCTTTCCTAAGGATACATCATCCGTATCAGGAGCCTAGAAAACCACTCTAATGATCAGTTGGATGTGTGAGTAACTTTGATTCAGTATGCAGCACTGCTTTTTTCCCCCTTTTTGTGAAGCAGAAGCTATGCTTTTCTCATACTGAGCAACCCTTTAAAATGGCGTATCTTCTGACAAGCCTTTTAAAGTATAACTGTCGTATTTTTTTTTTTAAGTATTGGATTGTGGTGATTAATATCACCTTGGTGGCCCTATTTCAACTTTTCACTGTGAATTCAATTACCCCTTAATTCCACACTTTTGTTCCCTGTACTGCCTACTTTTACCTGTGCTTAAAATAGGGTTGCTAGGCATGGTCTATCTGTTGAAGGACGGCGGACGCAGCGTGCAGGCTCACATTACTGACAGCCAGGGACTGTAAGTAAATGATTAAAGCCAGGTCCTCCCCAGCAGCTGATAACATTGCCTGGGCTGTGTGCACTTCTCCCTGTCCCTGCGCTTGGCAGACGCTCCCTCACTCAGCAGAGCTGGAGAAGTAGAGTTGAACCAGCGCAGACCAGGGAAGGGAGATCTGCCACCTGCTCAGTGTATAAATGAAAGCAACATGTGGTAAGAGGACCCCTTTGTACTGCAGGAGATTAACCCTTTAGGGGGGGAGGGCTCTGGTTACTGACACTTTTGGGGGGCTATTGTTACTGGCTAGTGAGGGCAGGCGGGATTAGCCTCAGGGTGAGGGCAGTGGCGGCCACCTTAACTGAATAGTGAAATTGCAGTTTTATGCAGACTGGTTGCTAAGGGCTGAATCTTATTAAATATGGGGTAAGTCAGTCTAATAGTAACCGATTCTGGAATATCATGTTATTAGTAACTACATATATGAAAACTGAAATTAGGGACTAAATGTGACAGTTATCCTTTAACCACCTCAGCCCCCATAGCTTAAACAACCTGAAAGACCAGGCCACTTTTTACACTTCTGACCTACACTACTTTCACCGTTTATTGCTCGGTCATGCAACTTACCACCCAAATGAATTTTACCTCCTTTTCTTCTCACTAATAGAGCTTTCATTTGGTGGTATTTCATTGCTGCTGACATTTTTACTTTTTTGTTATTAATCGAAATTTAACGATTTTTTTGCAAAAAAATGAAATTTTTCACTTTCAGTTGTAAAATTTTGCAAAAAAAACGAGATCCATATATAAATTTTGCTCTAAATTTATTGTTCTACATGTCTTTGATAAAAAAAAAAATGTTTGGGTAAAAAAAAAATGGTTTGGGTAAAAGTTATAGCGTTTACAAACTATGGTACAAAAATGTGAATTTCCGCTTTTTGAAGCAGCTCTGACTTTCTGAGCACCTGTCATGTTTCCTGAGGTTCTACAATGGCCAGACAGTACAAACACCCCACAAATGACCCCATTTCGGAAAGTACACACCCTAAGGTATTCGCTGATGGGCATAGTGAGTTCATAGAACTTTTTATTTTTTGTCACAAGTTAGCGGAAAATGATGATTTTTATTATTTTTTTTCTTACAAAGTCTCATATTCCACTAACTTGTGACAAAAAATAAAAACTTCCATGAACTCACTATGCCCATCAGCGAATACCTTGGGGTGTCTTCTTTCCAAAATGGGGTCACTTGTGGGGTAGTTATACTGCCCTGGCATTCTAGGGGCCCAAATGTGTGGTAAGGAGTTTGAAATCAAATTCTGTAAAAAATGACCTGTGAAATCCGAAAGGTGCTCTTTGGAATATGGGCCCCTTTGCCTACCTAGGCTGCAAAAAAGTGTCACACATGTGATATCTCAGTATTTAGGAGAAGTTGGGGAATGTGTTTTGGGGTGTCATTTTACATATACCCATGCTGGGTGAGATAAATATCTTGGTCAAATGCCAACTTTGTATAAAAAAATGGGAAAAGTTGTCTTTTGCCAAGATATTTCTCTCACCCAGCATGGGTATATGTAAAATGACAC
Source organism: Bufo bufo (assembly GCF_905171765.1). NCBI lineage: Eukaryota > Metazoa > Chordata > Amphibia > Anura > Bufonidae > Bufo > Bufo bufo. The sequence continues at coordinate 176,958,612 of NC_053393.1, read as the reverse complement.
CCCAAAACACATTCCCCAACTTCTCCTGAATACGGAGATACCACATGTGTGACACTTTTTTGCAGCCTAGGTGGGCAAAGGGGCCCATATTCCAAAGAGCACCTTTCGGATTTCACTGGTTATTTTTTACAGAATTTGATTTCAAACTCCTTACCACACATTTGGGCCCCTATAATGCCAGGGCAGTATAACTACCCCACAAGTGACCCCATTTTGGAAAGAAGACACCCCAAGGTATTCGCTGATGGGCATAGTGAGTTCATGGAAGTTTTTATTTTTTGTCACAAGTTAGTGGAATACGAGACTTTGTAAGGGAAAAAAATAAAAATAAAATCATCATTTTCCGCTAACTTGTGACAAAAAATATAAAATTCTAGGAACTCGCCATGCCCCTCACGGAATACCTTGGGGTGTCTTCTTTCCAAAATGGGGTCACTTGTGGGGTAGTTCTACTGCCCTGGCATTTTCCAGGGGCCCTAATGTGTGGTAAGTAGGTAAATTACCTGTGAAATCCTAAAGGTGCTCTTTGGAATGTGGGCCCCTTTGCCCACCTAGGCTGCAAAAAAGTGTCACACATGTGGTATCGCCGTATTCAGGAGAAGTTGGGCAATGTGTTTTGGGGTGTCTTTTTACATATATTCATGCTGGGTGAGAGAAATATCTCGGCAAAAGACAACTTTTCCCATTTTTTTTAAACAAAGTTGGCATTTGACCAAGATATTTATCTCACCCAGCATGGTTATATGTAAAATGACACCCCAAAACACATTGCCCAACTTCTCCTGAGTACGGCGATACCACATGTGTGACACTTTTTTGCAGCCTAGATGCGCAAAGGGGCCCACATTCATTTTATGAGGGCATTTTTAGATATTTGGATCCCAGACTTCTTCTCACGCTTTAGGACCCCTAGAATGCCAGGGCAGTATAAATACCCCACATGTGACCCCATTTTGGAAAGAAGACACCCCATGGTATTCAATGAGGGGCATGGCGAGTTCATAGAAATTGATTTTTTTTGGCACAAGTTAGCAGAAATTGATTTTTTTTTTCTCACAAAGTCTCCCTTTCCGCTAACTTGGGACAAAAATTTCAATCTTTCATGGACTCAATATGCCCCTCACGGAATACCTTGGGGTGTCTTCTTTCCGAAATGGGGTCACATGTGGGGTATTTATACTGCCCTGGCATTCTAGGGGCCCTAAAGCGTGAGAAGAAGTCTGGAATATAAAGGTCTAAAAAATTTTACGCATTTGGATTCCGTGAGGGGTATGGTGAGTTCATGTGAGATTTTATTTTTTGACACAAGTTAGTGGAATATGAGACTTTGTAAGAAAAAAAAAAAAAAATTCCGCTAACTTGGGCCAAAAAAAATGTCTGAATGGAGCCTTACAGGGGGGTGATCAATGACAGGGGGGTGATCAGAGAGTCTATATGGGGTGATCACCCCCCTGTCATTGATCACCCCCCTGTAAGGCTCCATTCAGATGTCTGTATGTGTTTTGCGGATCCGATCCATGTATCCGTGGATCCGTAAAAATCATGCGGACATCTGAATGCAGCCTGACAGGGGGGGGTGATCAATGACAGGGGGGTGATCAGGGAGTCTATATGGGGTGATCACCACAGTCATTGATCACGCCCCTGTAAGGCTCCATTCAGACGTCCGTATGCGTTTTGCGGATCCGATCCATCTATCAGTGGATCCGTAAAAATTGTGCGGACATCTGAATGGAGCTTTACAGGGGGGTAATCAGGGAGTCTATATGGGGTGATCACCAGAGTCATTGATCACGCCCCTGTAAGGCTCCATTCAGACGTCCGTATGCGTTTTGCGGATCCGATCCATCTATCAGTGGATCCGTAAAAATCATGCGGACATCTGAATGGAGCTTTACAGGGGGGTAATCAATGACAGGGGGGTGATCAGGGAGTCTATATGGGGTGATCACCACAGTCATTGATCACGCCCCTGTAAGGCTCCATTCAGACGTCCATATGCGTTTTGCGGATCCGATCCATCTATCAGTGGATCCGTAAAAATCATGCGGACATCTGAATGGAGCTTTACAGGGGGTGATCAATGACAGGGGGGTAATCAATGACAGGGGGGTGATGAGGGAGTCTATATGGGGTGATCACCACAGTCATTGATCACGCCCCTGTAAGGCTCCATTCAGACGTCCGTATGCGTTTTGCGGATCCGATCCATCTATCAGTGCATCCGTAAAAATCATGCGGACATCTGAATGGAGCTTTACAGGGGGGTAATCAATGACAGGGGGGTGATCAGGGAGTCTATATGGGGTGATCACCACAGTCATTGATCACGCCCCTGTAAGGCTCCATTCAGACGTCCGTATGCGTTTTGCGGATCCGATCCATCTATCAGAGGATCCGTAAAAATCATGCGGACATCTGAATGGAGCTTTACAGGGGGGTGATCAGGGAGTCTATATGGGGTGATCAGGGGTGATCAAGGGTGAATAAGGGGTTAATAAGTGACAGGGGGGGGGGTGTAGTGGTGCTTGGTGCAACATATTACTGAGCTACCTGTGTCCTCTGGTGGTCGATCCAAACAAAGGGGACCACCAGAGGACCAGGTAGCAGGTATATTAGACGCTGTTATCAAAACAGCGTCTAATATACCTGTTAGGGGTTAAAAAAAAATCACATCTCCAGCCTGCCAGCGAACGATCGCCGCTGGCAGGCTGGAGATCCACTCTCTTACCTTACCTACCGATCCTGTGAACGCGCGCGCCTGTGTGCGCGCGTTCACAGGAAATCTCGCGAGAGGACGCACCGGCGTACGGCGGTCCTGAGGAGGTTAAAAACAGAAGAAAAAAAAAGTTGCTCATGAAGTGTCCCACTGGGACTCCTAACAGTGGGCTGTAATCTACTAGGGAACTCAGCATTAAGGGGTGACAGACCCCTTTAACAGTCAATCTTTAAGATGCTCTTTATAAAGTGATTCAGCAGGTGTGTTGTTCAAATGTTCGGGGGGGTCCACTGAAAAACATGTCCCGGATTAGAATTACTGTTCCCCCTCCAAATTTGCAGGGTGGCACCAGGAAGTCATGGTTACTTCTCTTTCTAGTACGTTGAGCTTCTTGGCCCATCATAAACCAGTTGCAGGGTGTTTTAGCCGGTCTCGGGTCCTGTTATGCCACAGTCGTTAGGAAATTGCTGCACAAACCTATCAGTGTGTCTCACGGTGCTGGTGCACAATGATCTCAGAACCACAGCTAACAGAGGGAAATGCACAATGCAAGATGGGCAGCCTGTCCACCTTTCTCCATCGAGGTGGACGGACATCTTCCAGGATACCAGACAATGCTATTATTTCCTTCCATCTCGCACCGCAATAACCATAATTTCTTTTACTTTTCATTTTCACATACAAGCCCTTAACCGTTAATTTTTTTTTAACATTATTTAGCTTTTTTTAAAAAAAATTTTATAATCAGTCTATAAGTCTAGTATACTAATTTTTGCAGGCCTTTATAAACTGTGAGCTGGATAGGTTATCAGCATTCACATTCCATAAGGAAAAAAAAATGAAAGTATGGGGGCAGAATAAAACTGGATAGAAAAGATATGTGAAGTGAAACAGGCATCATGCAATACAGTGGCAATAGGGTCATATTGGTATAGGTTAAACAAAAGAGTCTTAAAGGCAAAGGATCACTTTTGTATTTTAGTTTAAGTGAAAATAAACTACTGATAAATATTTTTTTTTTCTAATCAGTTTTCATTTTTGCTACATGTTCCTATTTTATATTCTATACACAATTATAGGGGCAGCCATCATGCCTGAGCAGTAGCCAGACGGACCATATTAACCTGTAGACTTCTATGGAAGAGGTTTTTCTTTTCTTTAGACATGTTCTGTGATCTGCAGAAGGTCATAATGCAGGGAGGAAGAAAATATAAGCTATGAATTGACCATCACTTATTGTGAATTGTGGGTCCTGTATTATCTCTAGATATGTTACCATTCATCATAATCCTGTCTGATAATGACATGACTCCTGAAAAGTGATCTCTTCAGATCAATTACCAGCATATTAATAGGATAGGTAGCCAGCGTGAAAATGGCAGGGATTTTTACAACTTAGCCTATGATATGAAGAAAAATTATTTCAAAGCACACTTAAAAGGTCTTTTTTTAATGGTCCATGTCACTGTCTTACTGTCATACTGACACGGTCTACATACTGTCTTACTGTCATACTGACACGGTCTACATACTGTCTTACTGTCATACTGACACTGTCTAAATACTGTAGCTTTTACACTCGCCACAATGCCCAGTAATACGCCCACAATTTCTGTTCTGTAGTGATCCATAGGGCCTGTCTATAAAACCTTACCACAGAAGACAATTAAAGGGAACCTGTCACCTCCCAAAACCATCCCAAGCCGCCAGCAGTGTGTTTCTGATGATGCCTTTCTTCCTAAAGGCAGATGCAGCAAAAGTACTGAAAACGTTGTTTTATCCCCTGCCCGGCGCGCTTCTCCACACATGCTTGAAGTCAAGGGGGCAGCGGCCTCCTTGCTTCAAGTCACCGTAACCACGCGCCCTTCCCTGCCCCTTCGCTGTGACTGACAGCCGAACTCTCGTGCATAAGCGTCGTCAGTCACAGCGAAGGGGCAGGGAAGGGGGCATGGTTGTGTGTTGGGCGGAGATCTGATCAGTTAGGTCTTGTTAATACATTTTAATTCACAGAGAGCAATGAGCAGAGAACTGGTTTGGAGCTGAATATTCTTCACAAAGAATGCATCTGTCATACTGTCTATATTAATGACCCGCGTCACGCTCTGCCATAGATAGGCACGCTCATTAACGTGTGCTCAGCCACCTCATGTCAAGTTCAAGAAGCGGAACATGCGCAGCATTCCTTCCAGGACTCTTTCGGATCTTAGGTGTAATCTACTTTGCATTAAGTTTAAGCTGCACAACTTTTCCTTAAGGGAAGTAAGTATGTATTTGTAGGGATGGGTGGGCTCTGTTGGCTACAGAATCACTTGCAGGGTCAGAATTGACCACACTGGTACTTTTTTAACGTTAAAAAACAGAAAATGATTTACATCTGGACATCTTTTCCATGACCATAATTGTTCTAATAATATTGGAATCCCTAAGGCTAGTTTCACACTAGCGGCAGGGGAGTCCGGCAGGTGAACAGCCTGTTTGACCCGTCCTGCCGCTAGTTCACGTGTGCCCTCGGACTGCTGCTCCATCCCCATTGAATATAATCAGATATGGAACGGATCCGTGAAAAATGGACCGCAAAAAACAACGGTCGTGTGCATGAACCTTTAGGCAGTGAATCATGGACAGCACACATACCCATTAATTTTAATATGTTGATTCACACATCAGTGATTTTCCACTGAACGTGGGTCACTAGGAGAACCAGAGACCAGCAGTATTTTGGTCAGTGATGCCGACCAAACTTGCCTATTGATATCTATGGTTCCATGAAGAACCACTGATGCAACACTGAGATGTTCTGGAAATTAAGTTTCAGCAGAGCAGTGTACGTGGAATATGGATGACACACGGAGGGCAAAAAGGACACCTGACCAGAGGTCGCAATAACGCCTGTACAAGCGTCATTGACGCCTGTTCAGGCCATTTTACTCCCTGGAAAAAGTACCAACACGCCTTAGACTTTTACCTGACATTCAGCAGCGCAGGCCGCGCTGAGAACGGCACGGGCAGCGCAGCGATGATGCCTGTGCCCGAAATGAACAATGGCAAAGATTCCATACAGTAAGAAGCTTTACTATTAGTTGGTTTGGGCAAGCGCCGAAGCGATACAGAGCCTGCAACAGGGGAAGCCGGCGGGAGCTGGAAGAAGGAGGAGCGGGGCGTGCTGTACAAGGTCCCCAGGAAACATGGCAGTGGAGGAGCTGAAGAGGACTCCTCAAGGTGACAGAAGTGTGTGATCATCACACACTGATGCATGTAGTGTAGTGTATGTAGTGCACTGTGTAGTGAAGGCAGGCAGGCCAATATAGCCAACTGATAAAGTGAAGGGTTAATTCCGCTATATTGGACCGGACTTCGCTATAATTGCCTGATGCTATTTAGTAATGGCCCCCTGCATAAATACCCACCTCTTAGGTCAAGTTCACATCACCACTATTTATTTCTGTTCTGCTCCATTAGATGAGCAGAGCAACAAAAAATAATAGAAGTGCTGGATCGGGAACGTAAGGCCAGGTTTTTGTCCTACATTCAACATACACAAAAACTGTATACTTTAACTGACTCCTCAGACAGATGCCATACTGTGTCATCAGTCACCATGGAGTTCTATTGTAAAAAATAAATATTTTTTAAAGTATACTTTTTTTTGCAGAACTCTGCAGGATGGGAAAGTGTAGTGTACCACGTCTTTCCATCCTGAAAGGTTCAGCAAAAAAAGCATGAAGGCTAACGTATACTTTTTTTTTCACAAACTCTGTGGTGACGGATGCAACAGTATGGCATCTGTCTGAGGCGTCTGATAACATATATACGTTTTTTGTGTACATTAACTATATGACAAAAATGTGATGTGAGTCCAGCCTGACTGACAGGAAAGAAGCTGAACAGACTCCGCCGACTATCATCTGTTCACGAGCCTGCCTTTTTACCAGACAAAAAAGTTCAGCATGCAAGGCTTTTTTGTCAGGTCTTTGGACAGAATCTGCAACGGAGGCTCTCAACGCAGAGAACAAGTGCAGGCCTACAGATTTTGCATTTGTATTACTGCAGCTTTCGTACTCCTCCTCGGGTAAAAATACTCCTCAAAAATGGTCAGAGGAGTATTTTTACTCTTCTGGGAAAAAAAAGGTAGTGCGACCTCTGCACCCGACCCAAACACGGACTCTTCATAGACTTCTTCACAGATGAACCACTGTCCACCTTGTCAGGGATGTCGAAGCTTACACACGACGTGCGAGAGGCTTTAGAGTACGAGCCACACAGCAAAGAGACAAAAGTCAGCGAAAGGCAAGCATATTAAAACAAAAGTACTCAATACACGTAAACAAGTAGAGGTTTTTGGATTCCCTCTTTACTCTTTTTAGGTGACACAGGCTTGTTTTTTTGGATCAAAGCAGCAAACAATTTGTGTAATATGCACTTTGTCACATGTGTACAAGGCTCAGAAAACTGACGAAACACTGCAAGAGAATACCTGCTAATTTTAGCGAAAAGACATGGGGGACATCGTTTACCTCACAACTGCCAATTAAACATGCAATGTTTTTCACTCATTTTTTTCTCTTCATCTGCTAATGAGAGCACAAGGGACCGGAGTACATGGCGTGTTACTGGTTACATGGATGCAACCATCAAAACACAGCGCTGACTGTGCACATTATAGTCTGGAAGATGACATTTACAACGCCTCACACCCCTGATCGGTTTGCTAACAATTTCGTACATAGGTCGGCTGTAAGCAGCGGATTACTGCAAACACAGATGTGTGCAGACCTGGCGTTTCTAATAGATCAATCTGGCGCACCTTATTTCACCTAATTTAATATACGCAAAATGAGATTATTTTTCTATAAGGAGAAGAAAAATTTTTTTTGACCAAAATAAATAAATGCTCTAATCCACAGTATAGCTAGCAGCAAATTTTCACGTGGAATCACAGAAGCCAATTGTTAAGGATAATTATCAAGCCTATGATATACAATGCACAAATTATGTCAAATATTAGAAATACATTGGAGAAATGAAAAATAAAATGGGGGGGAAGGATGGCTTTAACATTTCAATAGGTGTTTGGTGGGTACTTTGGAACATCTACAATGTGAGTCATAACTGACTATTCGTCATGTAGTATTGGTTTTTAACGGCTGTTAGGATTTATTGCTTCGTTTATGACAACCCGAGCTCGTTTATGGGACACGCCAACACAACCGTGAGCTCGTCCAGAACATCGGCTCCAAACGTAATATCTGCGGCCAGCAACTGTAGTAGGATCAGCAGAGGTCCAGATGACGTATTCTCAGCTATTTCCATGTGGAATACTTAGGCTTCACCACACGTTTCAAGAATGGCAGATTTCTGTCCGTTTCAGTACCAGACTGGGTAAAAATCATTGTAGAAAATGAAAACTACAAAAAACTACCTTTCAGTGGTTTAAATCAAATAGGCAGCTTGATACATTAGAGTCTCCATGTTCCTTTCTAGACATTAGATTAAGGCCTCTTTCACATGACCGTATGGCTTGTTCAGTGTTTTGTGGTCCGTTTTTCAGTTTTTTTGTTTCAGTAGTGTTTCCGGTTCCGTTTTTCAGTATGGCATATACATTATACAGTAATTACATAGAAAAAAATTGGGCTGGGCATAACATTTTTAATAGATGGTTCTGCAAAAATGGAACGGATACGGAAGACATAAGGATGCATTTCCGTATGTTTTCCGTTTTTTTTTTTGCCCATTGACTTGAATGGAGCCACGGAACGCGATTTGCGTGCAATATTAGGACATGTTCTATCTTTCAACGGAACGGAAAAACGGAAATGGAATGCATACGGAGCACAGTTTTTTTTGCGGAACCATTGAAATGAATGGTTCCGTATACGGAATGCAAAAAACGGCACGTAAACGGGGGGGGGGGGAACTGTGTGAAAGAGGCCTAAGCTACAGAACTTGGAAGTTCACCTTTAGATTTATCTCCCTGTAGTAAAACTGTCCCAGTTCCCACAAAGACATATCGGTTATTTGGAAACACTCCAGCTGTGGTGAAACTACGACTCCCAGCATGATCCATTCATTTCTATGGAGTTCTGAGAACAGCCAAGCAAGTGTGCATCTTGGGAGTTGTAGTTTTACCACAGCTGGAGTGCTGGAGGATAGCCATCACTGGTCTATAGGCTGTAAAATGTCAATCCACTAAATTCTACTATTTTCAACCACTGTAACTTATTTTGTTTTCTGTGAGTGGCGTCTATTTATTTGGATGCTTAGAAAACCTAACATCCACGTTTTTGGAAACAAGCGGTTTGTCAAGCTAAAACACGGATGTGAGAAAATGAAGGATTATAAGTAATAACAACCATCATTTATATAGAGACAACATGACCACAATAAATCATGTCCTATATAGGAGCCAACACCAACTTCTAGTAACAGGAAAACCACTAAAATATTAAATAAAACAGGGTATAGCATTACATAAAAAAAAATTAAAAAAAAGTTTTGTGTAACGAGCTACCGTAACTATGGGGAGATGCATCAAGACTGATGGAAAAAAAAACTGGCTTAGGGCTCTTTCACACCTGCGTTATTGTCTTCCGGCATAGAGTTCCGTCGTCGGGGCTCTATGCCGGAAGAATCCTGATCAGGATTATCCTAATGCATTCTGAATGGAGAGTAATCCGTTCAGGATGCATCAGGATGTCTTCAGTTCCGGTACGGAACGTTTGTTGGCCGGAGAAAATACCGCAGCATGCTGCGCTTTTTGCTCCGGCCAAAAATCCGGAACACTTGCCGCAAGGCCGGATCCGGAATTAATGCCCATTGGAAGGCATTGATCCGGATCCGGCCTTAAGCTAAACGTCGTTTCGGCGCATTGCCGGAGCCGACATTTAGCTTTTTCAGAGTGGTTACCATGGCTGCCGGGACGCTAAACTCCTGACAGCCATGGTAAGTGTAGCGGGGAGCGGGGGAGCAGTGTACTTACCGTCCGTGCGGCTCCCCGGGCGCTCCAGAGTGACGTCAGAGCGCCCCAAGCGCATGGATCACGTGATCGCATGGATCACGTCATCCATGCGCATGGGGCGCTCTGACGTCATTCTGGAGCGCCCCGGGAGCCGCACGGACTGTAAGTATACCGCTCCCCCGCTCCCCGCTCCTACTATGGCAACCAGGACTTTAATAGCGTCCTGGGTGCCATAGTAACACTGAAAGCATTTGGAAGACGGTTCCGTCTTCAAATGCTTTCAGTACACTTGCGTTTTTCCGGATCCGGAGTGTAATTCCGGCAAGTGGAGTACACGCCGGATCCGGACAACGCAAGTGTGAAAGAGGCCTTAGGGTACTTAAACACTAGCGTTTTTCTTTTCCGGCGCTGAGTTCCGTCCTAGGGGCTCAAATCCGGAAAAGAACTGATCAGTTTTATCCCCATGCATTCTGAATGGAGAGTTCGTCCTTCAGGATGCATCAGGATGTCTTCAGTTCAGTCTTTTTGACTGATCAGGCTTTTCAGAAAAACGTAGCATGCTGTATTTTTACCTCCGGCCAAAAATCCTGAACACTTTGACTGAACGCCGGATCCGGTCTTTTTCCCATTGACTTGCATTAACGCCGGATCTGGCGCTGTGTGTTCAGTCAAACCGGATCCGGCTTTTGCATGTTAAACCCGAAAAATTTGAAAAAAAAAGTTAAAGTCCATAAATGGCGGATCCGTTTTTTCCAATGCATTTTTTCATTGTGATCAAAATCATTTTTTCATTGTGATTCAAATGTAATCCGTTTTCACACGTTTTTCCGGATCCGGCGGGCAGTTCCGGTGTCGGAATTGAATGCCGGATTAAAACAACGCTAGTGTGAAAGTAGCCTTAGCTGCTCATAGCAACCAATCAGATGCCACCTTTCATTTTTGGAACACAAACAGATCAATCTAATTGGTTGTAATGGGCAACTATTCTAGATTTCCTTTGCACCAGTTTTGATAAATCTCCCCGTATGTGCCTGAATTGACAGCATAGGCCCAGAGGGCTTAGCTATCAGGGCTTTTCATTTACTGCAGACAAGGCGTGTACTTTTTCCAGTCTTTCCAAGATCCGAAATTTTTGAGCAGCCCATTGACAAGGCCAGCATTAAAGGGGTTTTCTCATCTCAGACAATGGGGGCATATCGCTAGGATATGCCCCCATTGTCTTGTAGGTGTGGGTCCCACACCTATATCGAGAACGGAGCCCCGAAAGTGAAGGAAAGCGCACTGCGCATGCACTCTCCGTTCATTTCTATGGGGTCGCCGTAAATAGCCGAGCACTGGCTCGGCTATTGCCGTCTGCCCCATAGAAATTAATGGGAGCATGGGCCGCGCATGCGCGGCACACTCCCATTCACTTCTATGGGAGAGGCGGGGATTAGCACTTGGTGGTGGACAGACCCTGGGAAAGCTGATGTCCTCCAGCCGAGCCAGCGCTCCCAGATCAGTTCTCGATATAGGTGCGGCACCTATCAGACAATGGGGGCATATCCTAGCGATATGCCCCCATTGTCTAAGATGGGAAAACCCCTTTAATGATTTTTTTAGGCCTCTTTCACACGAGTGTGACGGATTAGGTCCAGATGCATTCAGGGTGCGTTAAGTGAAACTTGCACCATTTAGCAAGTATGTTCAGTAAGTTTTATCTGCGATTGCGTTCAGTGTTTTTCACGCGGTTGCAATGCGTTTTGAAAAGATTTAAGGTTTACAAACATCTCCTACCAACCATTCCAGATGCAATGTGTTTTTCACTGAAGCACCATTCACTTCTATGGGGCCAGAAAAACGCAGAATATAGAACGTGCTGCGTTTTTCACGCAACGCAGAACTGATGAGTGAAACAAACGCCAAGGCCTCATGCACACAACCGTTGTTTGCTTCCGCGTCCATTCCGCCAATTTTAGCGTTTCAGGTGCGGACCCATTCATTTCTATGGAGCCATTAAAAATGCGGATAGTGCACTGTTTGCCATCCGTGTCCGTGATCAGTGGTTCCAGTCCGTCCAAAAAATATAACCCGTCCTTTTTTTGTCCGCGGAAAACGGTTCGCGGACCCATTCAAGTCAATGGGACCGCTAAAAAACGCGGAGGCACACAAGATTGTCATCCGCGTCCGCTTTATTCCTATCATTTGCATGGCAAATCTGTCTTAGACTTTTTTTTTTTTACCTTCCTTTATGTCTGGTGGTCCTCCAAAAATAAAGGAAGGCACACGGAAACGGATCACGGAACAACTGAACCCCATTTCGCGGAACGGAACACAACGGTCATGTGCATGAGGCCTAATGTACATAGACCCACTGTTATAAATGGGTCAGGATTCAGTGCGGGTGCTATGCGTTCACGTGACGCACTGCACCCATGCGGAAAACTCGCTCGTGTGAAAGGGGCCTTACCTATGATTTGTGGTTTCTGAGTAATCATTGAGGGTGAAAGCTGTTAAGGCTTATAGCCTTCATATTCCCATTAGATACTGTACTTCCACTTTCCACGACGTACAATAATATCATTTTGGTTCACTGACCTATGGGTCTGTGTACACAAAATGCATGAAGAATCAGGAAGCTCAAGGAGCAGACTCAGAAGCATGCAACCCCTGGATTCAGACCACTATCCGTAGAAGCAGACAAACCTAACCACGTAAATGAAGATAGGCGATTACGTAACGCATCACCATCACTGTCCACAGCTACTGGTGCGACGTGCCCTTAATCTGTTAACGCTACAGCACAAAGGGCATAAAACAGATCAATAAATCAGGATTAAAAATGAATCCAGTCAATTCCTGTTAACTTGAACAAATGTCAATCAGGACTTGGTCAACATCAGATTGCAAAACCGGAGGCCCCCATAGCCTCTGTGACATAGACTTGTGTTTCTTTTATAGTAAACGGTTTTGAGAGGCCTCACAAGGAACAGGAACAGGTTCTATGTACAGTCCAAGAATGAGGGGGGCTTTACAGGACATCACTCGCTTTGAATTTTCTTAGTACGTGGTATATTTCAATAAGACATCAGGCGCACGACTATGTGTTTTGCGTGCAGTGTGTGCGTGCTGCCATTTTCTTTCTACCCTTCTGTAGAAATGTCCTATCCTTGTCTACAAAATGAACAAGAATAGGACATGTTCTATCTTTTTTGCAGGGCCACGGAACAGAAATACGGATGCAGACAGCACACGGCATGCTGTCCGCATTTATTGCGGCCCCACTTAAATGAATGGGTCTGCATCTGATCAGCCCCCAAAAATATGATGAAAAAATATATACGGTCGTGGGCTTGGGGCCCAAACATTCTTCTCATCAACCATGGGTGAAATTTACTACGCCATGCACTTCTGACTTCAAAAAGTCACAAAACGGGGCTCTGAAATTAAACACTAAGCAACTGGATCAGACACCCAAAATATACCAACAATAAAACCCATCATGGAGAAGCAAAGTTGGCCATAGAGCAATTTACACAAACTGACCGAGGATAATGATTGCTAGAGCCCATCACAATCTTCATGTTAGGCTACATGCACACGAACGTTGTTTGTTTCCGTGTCATTTCCGTTTTTTTTTTGCGGATAGGATGCGAACCCATTCATTTCAATGGGTCCACAAAAAATGCGGACAGCACACCGTGTGCTATCTGCATCTGTAAGTCTGTTCCGTAGCCCCTCAATAAAAAATAAAAAAATAAGGGAATGTCCTATTTTTTTCTAGTTTGCGGACGAGGATAGGCATTATTACAATGGATCCGCAAAAAAAAAAAATAAAAAAAAAAAAAAAACAGATGCCACCCGTTTTTTTGGCGGATCCGCAATTCGCGGACCGCAAAACACATACGGTGGTGTGCATGTAGCCTTAGGAGAACAATCTGGTAAATCAAAGTCTACTAAAATCTATTAGACCTTTTAGAAATTTTGGGTGATCATTAATCTTTATAGGATAATGTATGATTATATGATGGTGATGTATACTTGGGTTTAGAAGTCCCTGTGAGATCATTCATTTTGAATTGCACAATGATTACTGGTTATAATGGGAATGGATCATCAGACACTTTGCTACTCCTGCACACAGTTATTTGCGCCAGTTATGGCTTTGATTTCAAACGGTTTGGTCCACAACCAACTTTATCAAACAATACTGGACAGACATAAATTCGATCCAATTGGAGATGTACAACCAGACCACATACGGAGTACAAAGGCCTACCCATCAATGACCACTTTGGGCTGTCCAGTTTACAGGTCTCCATTTTCACCTAGATGTTTCCACAATCAAGGCTCAAAGTTCGTATTCTACAAATAAGTGGCAACAAGACTATTCAACACCCCCTCCCCCCCCTTCTCTTTTTATCCTGTTCCTTGCTCGCCTCCGCCCTTTTTGCTGAAAGTGAAGAATAAAATATAAAAATGCACAAATTCAAATAAGTTAAATATGCCAAAACCATCCCATAACCTGAACAGATTTTGCAACTTTTTTTCTGGAACCCAAAAGATCTCCAAGCTTAAAACATGAGAATAATTTCTCGAACAACAGAAAAAATAAATAAATGAAATAATCTAAACCATGGTGATGAAATACAGATAAAATATATAAAATGCTCATAGAATAAACTGCACAGTCAGGATGAATATAAATATACTAAAATCAGGTAAAGAGAACTTTTCAGGATTTCTTGAATAACCTTAAATATAAGGGTATAAATATATTCCAATGGATTATAATCTGTAATCTGGTGGTCAATCCCTGGACAGTGACACAACCAAGCCACCCATACAATTAGAAAGTGTTCTCTGTAGCCATCTTCAAGACTTTTCACATTCACAGAAGAATATTTCCAATAAGGCCGCTTGCACACGACCAGATTTTACATCTGTGCCTGATCCGCTTTTTTATTTTTGGCAGATTGCACATATGGCTATTTATTTATAAGGGTCTGCCAAAAAAAAAAAAAAGGACAGCACACAGATCCGTATGGATGTTCCGCAAGTTCTAGAACATGTCCTATTTTTGTCTGTTCTGCAGACAAAGTAGTCCATTCTAGTGATGGGAGTGCGACAACTGCGGAGTACACGTGGAATGTATCTGATCTGTGGTTTGCGGACTGCAATACGGTCGTGTGCATGAGGCCTATACTGATCACATTCTTTAGACAGGGATAGACCAATGTACTGTAGCTTTCAGGAGCCAGTTAGGCCACTCCAGGGGCCCGGCAGAATGCATGGCGGCCCATGCCTGAAACTTTTATACATTTCAATACAACAGAACCTAAAACATTAGTCGCCAGTAACGAATTTCTAGCTGTGTTGGCTAACTACCTGGCTCCTGGGATTTGTCCAGCAGCTAAAATAATTCACATAAGCACAAAATCTCTTTAAAACAAAACATTTACTGTAGCCTAAAGATAACATTGTCCCTCGTGCATAAGCAATGTAATATTTGCATAGTCAAATGGTGCTGTATCATAGCGATCAATACAAGTTATGTAACTCATGCAAAACAGTGTCACATCAGTTAGAGGGCCGTGAGAGCCAGAACTACCAGCTCCCTACCACTTCATTCCTCTCCCAATCCAAAACCTGCCTAATATATAGAAAACAATAACTACACAACAATATTCACAGCTGAAAAACTCTTACAAATCCTGACTGACAAGCAAACGGTACCAAAGTACCACCAAATACTAGGGCGTGAATACACAGATAGAGGCACCAAACACAAAGCAAAACTATGGCCGACTGTAAGCTGCCGGGCCATAAAACAGTCTGGCTAGGACTACGGGACATTCATCTACTAGAGAAGAATTGTAGAAGTTCCACTTCTTTGTGACTAGCCATTTAAAACTGGCCCCTAATATTTCAGGGTTAGGCCTCTTGAACACCGGCCGGCATACGGTGGGTCCGCAATACACGGGGCACCGTCCGTGTGCATTCCGCATCACTACAGAGTGCTTTCGTGGGGTTCCGTTCCGCAAAAAGATAGGACAAGTTCTATCTTTGCGGGACGGACGGATGGATCGTGGACCCCATTCAAGTGAATGAGGTCACGATCCGCCTGCGGCATTCCCACGGTCGGTGCCCGTGCATTGGGGACCGCAATTTGCAGTCCGCAGCACACGTTCGTGTGCAAGAGGCCTTATAGGTTAACCATACGAGTGCCTGGTCATCACGTCTGCTGTTACGAGTGCACCGGACCCGCACCTACAGCAGAAAAACCCAATCCACGCGGTATTAAAGCCAACACAGTAGAGATGGCACAGCCAGCCGCAGAGATAAGGTGACCCAGCGTCTTACCTGTGTATAATCGAAGTCAGACAGCGGCGCTATACTCTTGATGTAATCAATTCGGAACTGGTTTTCCGGGTTAGCCAGTGGAACCGGGGGTATTAATGTGCCCATTGCAGATACTATTGTCTGCGGGGTAATAAAAGACAGAGACGTTACTTTGGCTTTAAGATCACAAACGTGCAATAATGAAGTCAAGCATGCTTCATGTACTTTACAAGCCCAGAAATGTGTTACAGGTGCTTCCTGTGCTGAGGGTCACACTGATTTACCATATGTTCCCTCAACACTCACTTCCTATGGTCACCTCTCCGGATTCCAGGGGCTCATAAAAAGTACCGTACCCGGTGCCAGCCCAGTTATATATAACCAACGCCGGGGAACAAAGACTCTGTAGATCTGACATCCTCTTTCATATACACTAAACGTACATCAACTAATGGCAGCTAAAGAGGACTTTCACACAAATTCCAGACAATTTCAGGTCCGGAGATTTACCGAAGTTGGCCTTCTTGCATGTCGGGCGAGTACTTTGGGAACGGCCCACTGGGACTTTGCGGAACATTTACTGCGGTGTTCACACTTGCACAAAACCCTGATTTAGTACTAGGGCTCTAGCGAGAAAAAGTCTGGGTGGAGTTCGGGACAGATATTGACATTCACACATACAGCTCCTGCCAGGAAACTCCAAAACTCCTGTCTGTGTGAATAGGGCTCTATATAGCTTACATGCCAATGGGGTAACCCATTCCAGGGAATCTACAGAACAGAACATTACCACCCATGATGACTGCGTACACTTACCACAATGGCATCTTTAACATTTTTCCGAATGTCCTGAATTTTCTGTTTCTTTTCTCTGTATAGGAGAGAGGACATGTTAAACAAAAAGCTGCTCTGCATGGCATGAAGCAATATTCCAGTGATACAACTTAGGCTACATTCACACAAACGTATTTTGTTCCCGTGTCAGTTCTGTTTTTTTGGGCGGATAGGATGCGGACCCATTCATTTCAATGGGTCTGCAAAAAATGCGGACAGCACACCGTGTGCTATCCGCATCTGTGTGTCCATTCCATGGCCCCGCAAAAAAGAAAGAACATGTCCTATTCTTGTCCGTTTTGCTGACAAGAATAGGCATGGTTACAATGGATCTGAAAAAAAACAAAAAACGGATGCCATACGGAACGTCTTTTTTTTTTTGCAGACCGCAAAACACATACGGTCATGTGAATGTAGCCTTAGGCCTCTTTCACAGGTCTGTGACAAGACGGTCAAGTGCTTTATCCATGATGAGTCTGAGTTTGGGCTGTGTGTCCGATTTTTTTATACCTCCGTACACCACGTGCACTGCTAGGCTGAAAAGAGGATTTCCAGATGCCATCCATGTTCTGCCAGTGGTTTGCTCAGACCCACAGACTTCAATGGGCTTGTCTGGTCTGCATTATGGACCAAAGTGGAGCAGGTCTCAGTTATTTCCCAAGGAGAAATAAGGATATGTGAATAGGGCTCCATTCAGACGTCCGTAACGTGTTTTGCGGATCCATGAAACACGGACAGCGGCAATGTGCGTTCCGAATTTTGCAGACCGCACATCGCAGGCACTAATAGAATATGCCTACTCTTGTCCAAGAATAGGACATGTTCTATATTTTTTTCGGGAACGGAATTGCGGGTCCGCAAATCCGTATGCGGGCAGCACATCGTGCTGCCCCTCCGCAATGCCATTCCGCAAGACGCGGAATGAAATTGCGGACGTGTAAATGTACCTTAAACCCGTTAAAAATCAGTGGACACGTGAGCTGTCTGTGGAGAATGGGGACGGCACACATCCGCGTGAAAGAGGCCTTATGAAAGTTTTGGAAAATGTTTTGAAACGGCACATCGATATCTCACGCTGTGTAGGGAATATATCATACACAAGACCACCATTTTTTTTTAAGTATGTCTCATATAATGAAATCACAGCAAACATGGAATTCCCTCATTAAAACAGAACGTGTACTAGATTCATTAAAAATACTAAAAGAAACCGCACAAAAGAATAAGCATGCAATAATCGACACGCCAAAACGGATAATCCGCACATGTATGTGGAGTATCAATTATTACATGTTTATTCTTTCTGGGGGTTTCTTTTATGAATCTAGTAAAATTTATGTTTTAATGAGGGACTTTCACGTTTGTGGTGATAAATAGGTCCCAAACAATGGCCGAGACGTCTTTAAAAACTCTAGAAAGTGTGAAGACATTTCGACCTATCGCCCAAGTATAGGTTGCATTTTTATCATCTGGGTCCTGACACTTATTACACATAAGAACGTCTATGTTCAAAGCCCATTGGCGCCCATTTGTCATTTTGCTGGCATGCCACTTTAGGTGCCAGGCAATGTTTGCTGTACCCTTCTAACAAGGCATGATAGGGTGGCGGGTATAACGTCCTACCAAAAGTGCTGCCCACTCGCAGCAAATGCCGCCATGCTCGGCTTTAAAAAAAATAACACCATATCCTAAGGCCGTGTAAATAACCGTTGTGCCTAGTCATTACTGGTACAGATGGAAAAATTAGGAATGCAGCAATAAGAACCCTGCGATGGTCCAGCAGCTGCAGGCTGGGCATGACCATACACCCGCCGTACGATATTCATACAATTTTACGTAGGGATTTTGTTTTGCAAACCATGGCGAGCCGTTCTTCGGGCTGCCTCCCCTCCTGCACACACAGACACAGAATTTAGATATTTGCTGCTATGTAAACGTGTAGTCGCCATGTTGTTGCTACACAAGGGCCTGTCGAACGCTGCAGTAGCGACAGCAGGGCTGGAAAAGCCGGGCATGCAGAATGGAAGCGTTCCGGGCTGCGACTGTTTAACCCCCATCCCAGCAGGCACAATAAAAGGCATCATGCGGCATCCTTACTCTGAATTAAATCCATTGACGTGGAGGATCCTCATCTGCTTGACAATCGTGCTTTTTCCTGACTCACCAGCACCTGCCAAAACAGAAAGAGACATTGAGGGACGGCGGTGGTGGTGGCGCAGCCTACAGGCCCCAGCACTGACCGTTCTGTCACCCACACCCAGAGGGTCCACAGCCCTGCTGGGCCATTCCCAGAGCAGCTGCAGGGCCCGGCCCCTCTTACCGAGCAGCAGCAGCCGGTGTGTGGCTTTATAGGCCAACCTCTCCTTCTGCAGCTGCTTCTCGATCTTCTTGTTGGCCTCTCGCTGCGCCTTCTCGTCGATGCGCTGATCCTCCGTCTTGCTGTTGCCCAAGCAGCCCATGTCTGCGGTCGGTGGCGCCGGATCACGGTGCGGACGTGTTCAGATCCTGCGGCGGGCGGACGCTCCTATGCTACGCGGGTCTCTGGGTTCTATTCCTGCGACGGGAAGACCGCCGCTAAAAATAGTCCCGGTGGCTCTCCGGTCCGCTCGGCGGGCTCCCTCCTCCCCTGCTCTCCCCTCCCTGGCTCCTCTCCTCCAGGTGTCAGCAGTGCCGGGGACACATCACGTCGCAGAGGAGAAGAGCTATGAAGGGAAGGAGTAGAAAAGAGGGGAGTCTATAAATAACACAAAGAGGGAGAGGAGAGAGAGGGGGGAGAGAGAAGAGCTCCTCCTGGAAGCCAGCCTAATGCCGCTCTCCCTCCCCTCATACACAATCCTTATATTTCTCCGCAAATTTCTGGCTATTTTTGTCTCTCCGGCTCAGTGCTGCCTCCCCCGGCAAGGCGAGGAACTGCAGACGGCAGAGGACACTCCTCCAGCTAGCAGGCAGAAGAGTACACATGCAGGCAGCCCCCCTCTCTCTTCCTACAGACACATCCCAGCCCCTCGGAGAAGGATGCGCCGTGTACTGTATATGCAGCACGGAGTGGACGCTGGGCTTCCCTAGCCTTCCTCCCCATCTACTGCCCGCCGCCGCCGCCGCTTCCTCCTCTGCAGTAACCCTTACTAGACAGGCCGGCTCTGCGCCTGCTGCTTCCTAGCTGGGCAGTGCTGGAGCGCACACGGGCGACATCTAGTGGCTGTTTGTAGGCACTGACGTACTGGGAGCATGCAGAGGGCTGAGATGGGTAAAAGGGAAATAAAAAGGGTGTATATTAGGGTGGAGTGGGCCACAGAATCCCATAAGAATACAAAACCAAAACAACTTTCTGGTGTTTTCAATGGAAAATACACATTGCTGTTCATAGGGCACTGTTAAACTATCATTTTTTTAAAATCTAGCAGGGAAAACGCACAAAAAAACCCCCGTTTTGTTTTATGCACAAAAGCTAGCAGATTAGACTCTCTTCAATGAGAAGGGTGAAATCCGCGGTATAAATTGAGAATTCTGAAATTCTCATCCACTTTGCTAGTACTGTACAAACCTGCGGAATTGGCGTACAAAAATCCGCTGTGGTAAATCCACAGCTAATTAGTCACTTGTGAGCCTAGGCCTTAGGGTACCTGGGCAAAGGTCAACGTGCAAAAGAGTCGCACGAATAAGGCCTCATGCACATGGCCGTTGTTTGTTTCAGTGTCCGTTCCGTTTATTTTGCGGATTCATTTCAATGGGTCCGCAAAAAAATAAAATAAAATCAGTATGTCCGTTCCGTTGCCCCGCAAAAAAAATAGTGCATGTCCTATTTTTTTTCTAGTTTGCAGACAAGGATAGGCATTTATTACAATGGATCTGCAAAAAACAAAACAAACTGATGTCATCCGTGTTTTTTTTTTTTTTTTTGCAGATCCGCAATTTGCAGACCGCAAAACACATACGGTCGTGTGCATGTAGCCTTTGTCTTTCCTTTAATAATTCCCATAAACTTCCATGGAACATCTTCAGCTGGCTTTTTTTTTTTCTTTAGAGACGCTGCCAAAAATTATGCCAGCCAAGAAAACGGCAAAGTTTTTTCCCTAATCTCTCAAACACAGAGTCAACCCTGTGCTCCCCTTCCCCCTCCTTAGCATTATTGATGATAGATATCATGGATATACCTAGCTCACTTAGGGCTCTTTCACCCGGGCGTTGCGGAAAAATGTGCGGGGGCGTTGCGGGAACACCCGCGATTTTTCCGCGCGAGTGCAAAACATTGTAATGCGTTTTGCACTCGCGTGAGAAAAATCGCACGTGTTTGGTACCCAAACCCGAACTTCTTCACAGAAGTTCGGGCTTGGGATCGGTGTTCTGTAAATAGTATTATTTTCCCTTATAACATGGTTATAAGGGAAAATAATAGCATTCTGAATACAGAATGCTAAGTAAAACAGGGCTGGAGGGGGGTTAAAAAAAATAAAAAATCATTTAACTCACCTTAATCCACTTGCTCGCAATGCCGGGCATCTCCGTCTGACTCTTTTACTGTATAGGACCTGTGGAGAGCATTAACTATAGTTTAAGGACCTGGGATGACGTCACTCTGGTCATCACATGGTACATCACATGATCTTTTACTATGGTGAATCACCATGGTAAAAGATCATGTGACGTACCATGTGATGACCGGAGTGACGTCATCCCAGGTCCTTAAACTATAGTTAATGCTCTCCACAGGTCCTATACAGTAAAAGAGTCAGACGGAGATGCCCGGCATCGCGAGCAAGTGGATTAAGGTGAGTTAAATGATTTTTTATTTTTTTTAACCCCCCTCCAGCCCTGTTTTACTTAGCATTCTGTATTCAGAATGCTATTATTTTCCCTTATAACCATGTTATAAGGGAAAATAATAAGGTTCGGGTCTCCATCCCGATCGTCTCCTAGCAACCGTGCGTGAAAATCGCACCGCATCCGCACTTGCTTGCGGATGCTTGCGATTTTCACGCAACCCCATTCATTTCTATGGGGCCTGCGTTACGTGAAAAACGCACAAAGAGGAGCATGCTGCGATTTTCACGCAACGCAAAAGTGATGCGTGAAAATCACCGCTCGTGTGCACAGCCCCATAGAAATGAATGGGTCAGTATTCAGTGCGGGTGCAATGCGTTCACCTCCCGCATCGCATCCGCGCGGAATACTCGCTCGTGTGAAAGGGGCCTTAGGGGTATAGTTTGTCATATCCTCCTCTCAGCCAAATTGGCTATCACCTCCAAACGGAAATCTCCATACCCGCCCACTATACTTGATGTCACACAAAGGGTTAACAAAACTTGTCTATATGAACAAATCATGGCCTCTGCATCCAATAACACAACCTGTAATACAAAGAAATATGAAAAAACATGGGGTATTTGGAAGTCTTCTAGATATATGCTCCCTCCCTGATCTCCTGAGCAAAATTTTAGATGACTACTCTGCACCCATGTATGTCCCTACACCCCCCCCCCCCCCCTCCCCTCCCTTTTGGTACATTCTGAGGAATTGTAGATCTTATGTTTTATTATTGTTTGACTTTTCTATATTATTTCTGTATAATTTGTAAACTCATACTTATCATCTATACAGACCTGTGCTTCCGCTCCCTCTATAAGGGATTTATTTGTTCATCTATGACTGCGCTCACCTGCGTGTGTTGAACAGTTCTAGCTGTACTATATATACATTTACACATATGTACTTTGTACTTTTGTTCTTTATTAATATACTTCAATAAAAATATTTTGACTTTAAAAAAAATAGCACCACAAAACCCCTCAAATACGCAAAAAAACAACAAACTGTGCGACCCCAGCCTGAGGGCTCATTCACACAACCGTTGAATAGAACAGTACTATCCTTGTCCATAATGCAGCTAATAGGACATGTTCTAGTTTTTTGCAGAACGGCCATGTGGACATACAGACAATTAATTTCATTTCAGTTTTTTCTTTTTGCAAATACAGGAAAAAAAAAAAATTGTGTGCATGAGCCCTAAAGGGGTTTTCCAGACTGTAGGTACAGGGCCATCTTTAATATTGATTGGACCCTGGGCAAAAATTTACTTGGGCCCCCTGGATCCCGCCTTCCCACACCTTAGCAGGCAATCACGCCCTCCACCACAACACACACACAAAAACATCCACACATCTGATAGAGTACAGTGAATGACTGTAAATACTTCCAGTTCTGAAGACTCCAGCGGCTCAGGATCAGTGCTCTGGGCAGCTGGGCTCAGGCTGGAAGTGGGCACCGCTCTGCAGGAAGGAGACCAGGGCTCGGCTCACCCTAGTGTTACAGTGCACCCCAGCAACCCACAGTATGCAGTATAGCACCCTATAGTATACAGAAACCCACAGCATGCAGTATAGCACCCTATAGTATACAGCACCGCATAGTATGCAGTATAGCACCCCACACTATACAGTACCCCACAGTATATAGTAGAGCAGTATAGCAGTCCACAGTATACAGCACCCCACAGTATACAGTAGAGCAGTATAGCACCTCACCGTATACAGCACCCCAAACTATACACGATACAGCCCCCCACACTATACAGCGTATTACAGTACCAGCAAAGTGTATAAGATTCCACAAATTTCACGTACACTTTGCAAATTTATTTAGTGCAGAAACTGACCTGCTTCGCGGATTTTCTAAGCCTGCAGCATGTCATTTAGGTTTGTGGTTTTAGCTGCAGATTTCACTCTCTTCAATGGAAGGGCGAGATCTGAGGCAAAAAAACGCATCATATCCGCACTAAAAATCGCTGTAAGACATTGTGGATTTTTGTGCTGATATGGTGCAGAAACACACACAAATCCACACGGAAATTTGTGTGGATCTTACGTGCATTCACCTGCAAACGTGTGTGCAGCTGCACACAGTTTCAGGTTTCTGCACAAAATTTGCAGTGTTAGGGTCCATTCACACGTCCGTGGTGTGTTGCGGATCCGCAACACACCCGGCCGGCACCCCCTATAGAAATGCCTATTCTTGTCCGCAGCTGCAGACAAGAATAGGACATGTTCTATCTTTTGCGGAGCTGCGGACCGGAAAATGCGGAAGCGGAGAGCACATAGTGTGCTCTCTGCTTCATGTCCGGGCCCATAGAGAATGAATGGGTCCGCACCCGTTCTGCAAAAATGCGGAACAGGTTCGGACCCTTTTGCGCATGTGTGAATGGGGCCTTAGGCTACATGCACACGACCGTATGTGTTTTGCGATCCGCAAATTGCGAATCCGAAAAAAAAAAAAAACGTATGCCATACGTTTTTTGTGTGCATCCGTTGTAACAATGCCAAAAAACAGACAGGAATAGGACATGTTATTTTTTTTTATTTTTTTTTTGCAGGCCACAGAACGGACATACTGATGCGGACAGCACACGGTGTGCTGTCTGCATTTTTTGCGGACCCATTGAAATGAATGGGTCTGCATCCTATCCGCAAAATAAACGGAACGAACACGGAAACAAAATAAGTTTGTGTGCATGAGGCCTTACTTGCGGCTTTTGTTGAGGTTTGTAGCAGATCTCACCCTTGTAATGAAAAGGGTGAAATCCTCAGCAAGAATCGCACAAACAATTGACGTATCAAAATCCGCTAGGTCAATTTCCAGACGAAAAAAAAAGCAAGAAGTGTACATGAAGTGTTCAGTCTCTGCGCTGTCCATTGTACGCTCACCCAGACATGAAGATCGCTGGTCTGAATGAGTGCTATTACACAACAGCAGCCACGGGTAGCGATTTACCGCTCATTGCCAGCTATACCAGGACTTGCCATAGCTTTAGGATGCAAGTCTAGGTTGAGCATAAAATCATGCTACCTGTGCCTGCTAATGCCTGTGTAATAGCACCTTTAGGGCACCCTACTGAATCATATCTAGTTCTCTTTCTCTGATTGAGGGCTCATGCCCACGAGTGTAAATGCACGGGCACCTTTTGTGGATGTGGACCCATTGAATTGAAAAAGTCCACGATCTGCAACATACGGCCAAAGAATTTTTTTTTTCCATCTTTTTGCATTGTGGAGGCAAGGATGGGAAGCCCACGGAAGTGCTTCCGATTCGTGCCTCCGCACCGCAAGATAGGTGAAGTCCTATCTTCGGTCATACTGTATGTTGCAGATTGCGTTACCCATTCCAGTTTACGGTCCGCAAGAGACAGGCACTGAACGAGTAGGCTCGTGGGCATGAGCCCTAAAGGGGTTTGCCCATCTCAGACATGGGTGGCACATCACTAGGATATACCATCGATGTCAGATAGGCGCAGGTCCCAGCTACCTCTCCTATCTCCAGAACAGGACCTACACCCAATCTGACACTGATGGCATATCTTTGTGATATGCCACTCACGTCTGAGATGGGAATAACCATTTAAAAATGTTTCTAGCAGAGAATACAGTACAAGACTGGCATCTGATGGGGGGATATTATAGAAAAGCAAACTAAACATAAAGCTGGGTAAATACACCAAGAATGGCAGAATGTCATGAAGGAACCCATCCTAAAGCATGGTATATAAATGATTACCCCGGCGTTGTTGTAGCTCCTTGTTGCCATGCTTTCATCACCTGATATATGTTCATGAGCTGATTTACTACAACAGGGAGCAAAACTGAACGCACGGGTCCCACTGGTAGCAACCACCATGTTTGTGTTATGTAGCTATTTTTTATACGGTCTTATACCTTAAGCAATAGGATATTGTTGTTTATCCAGCAGTAAAGATGAGGACAGGTTCATATCACAGCAATGCCGCATACAGGGACCTTGTGCAACGGCACACTGTATTATCAGCCTCACCTGGAAGAGATGCCTTTGGGCCTAAGGCTACTTTCACAATTGCGTTTTTTCTTGATCCGGCATGAACACCATTAAAAAGTCAATGGGGGACGGATCCGTTTTCTATTGTATCAGATTGTGTCTGAGAAAACGGATCTGTCCCCAATGACTTGCATTGTGGGTCATGCTGGATCCGTTTTGCTCCACATCTCATGATGGAAAGAAAACCGCAGCTTGCGGAATGGAACGCTTTTTGGAGCATTCCATTCTGTCCCTATTGACAATGAATAGGGACAAAACGAAAGCGTTTTTCTTTGGTACCGAGATCCTCTGCCGGATCCTCTGCCTTAGACTGGCAAGTTTCTACAACCTCTCCATTGTAAACGTACCCAGTTTACTTATCCAAAATTACTGAAATGTCATACAATAAATGGAATCACATCCTATAATGGCATCCTGCAACTTTTTATAAAAACCCTTAGATTACTAAGGTGACTCTGCTCAAGATTAATATATAATCATTTCTGCCTGTATTAATTACCCCTTTTTTGAGCAAAAACCCTAGATGCGCCAAATTGCACCACTTTTTTAGACAAAGTTTTGGCACAGATACACCAGTACATTTTTTAGGCATACTATTCTGTGCTATTTTACATTTATAGCTTGGAGCTCATTTTTCTAAAACAGAGATCCAAGTCCCATACATAGATTCAGGATTAAGGTGGTTTCACGCTGCGTCTTTTGAAAAACTGTTGTTTTTTCAGGACTAAAAAATTCTGCAGCCTTATATCACATGCTGCCCAATAGGAAAGCATAAAAAAAAAAAAAATGAACATTTTCCCAGTAATACCCGAGTCCAACCAATTTTCATATGATAAATGGATTCCTACTTTGATTGAGGTCACCTTGCCATGGTAGGTGGGCACAGATGCTTTTTGCTCAAAATATTTATTTGCTAAGAATCTCAAAAGTATTTATCATATCAAAATGTTGCATTAGTTTATATATAATTTTTGTATTTAGTACTATGAGAGTGCTGAATTCCAAGTCCAACCCAAATCTAACGTATCCATAGTACCACTGTAGCGGAACTCCCGCCCTGACAAAGGCGATCCCACTGTCTTTGGAACTAGCCCTGGATAGACCTAGGCTAACTGCAGTACATAAGTAAGCAGACAGTGAGATCACGTGTCCAAGAGAGACATCTAAGGGCTGTTTCACACGAGCGGATGCCGTGCGTGGCATCCGCTCCGTGAAAGAGTGCCAAGACCCGATGCAGACTGCAGAGGCACGGAGCATTAACATGACTGATAATGCTCCGTGCCTCTCTGTGACCTCTTTACTACGAAATTACAGTTGTCACTGTGATTTCGTAGTAAAGAGATCACAGAGAGGCACGGAGCATTATCAGTCATGTTAATGCTCCGTGCCTCTGCAGTCTGCATCGGGTCTTGGCACTCTTTCACGGAGCGGATGCCACGCACGGCATCCGCTCGTGTGAAACAGCCCTAAAGGGGATAAATAGCACTATATTAGCAGATAGATTAATAGTGTTGTCTAGGTACTCAGTGTATCCCCAAGGTTTAACACCTATAATAACCATAACCATGCCATCTTAAATCCACAATTCTTCCTATGGCATGCGTTCCACGCTGGAACGCATCGCCATTTTACTTTTTGAAATCCTAACCCCGGTTATCTCCTACCTATATCCAATTAAGTGGTTGTTAGTATTGCTTTAGCAGTCAGGACCTTCTGCTCACCCGGGACCCTCTCCTATAACCCTCTTCCCTTTCGTACATTTTTACATACTTTTTCTGTATTTCACTTCCAGGTCAGAAGTTTTACTTCCTGTATCCACACCATTTAGAAGGAACCTGTCATCAACTTTATGCTGCCCATGCTAACGGCAGAATAAAGTAGAGACAGGCGAGATGATTTCAGCGGTCTGTCATTTATGAGTTAAAAGTAAGTGGTTGCTGAGAACCAACATCACAATCATTGCAGCCCGGGCCTTGAATCAAATCTACCTGAGAAGAGTCCTGGTTATCCATAATCTCCTGCTCTCTCGCCCATCTGCTGATGACTGGCAGTTCTCTCCTGGAGAGAAAGGGAGAAAACTAGGTAGAAGACGGTCAGTCATCAGCAGGTGGGCGGGAGAGCAGGAATTCATGAATAACCAGGACTCTTCTCAGGTGGCCGGGACTCTTTTCCAGGCCCAGTCTGCAATGATTGTGATGTTGGTTCTCCGCAACCACTTACTTTTAACTTATAAATGACAGACCGCAGAAATCAACTCACCTGTCTCTAAGTTACCATATTTTCATTCATAAGGTCGACATTTATGAGGTATACCTAGCATATTAAATTAGCTCGGTCTATCAGAGATACTCTAACCGTACACGATTTTATATACTCCAGAGCAGTGATGGCCAGTTCGCCGTGTTCGCCCGTGAACGCATGCGAGCTGCCATCTTAACTCACAAGTCCGGCGAGGCACAGGTAAGCCATCACTGCTCCAGAGACTTCATTTTTGATGTTATTTGTGTCGAGATTTCCAATTTTGGGCCCCATCCTGGCCTACTTGTATTGCACTATAGACTGAATTTCTGTAAACTGATATATTTAAGTTGAACTTATGATTTTTGTCATTTAGTGTTTGAAAAAGGTCCATGTGGACCGAAACGTCACATGTACACATAAAAGTTGCCTTGCATATAAAAAACCAAATAAATCAGTTGATACGATTATGATACCAAGTTTATATTGTATTTTCATGTTTTATTTCCTTTGCGCTATAAAATTACTTAAAAAATTATAAAAATATAAAATATTTTTAGCAAATATTTTGTATCTCTATATTCTAAGATCTATGTGATAGAGCTGTGTGAGGGACAGGATGTAGTTTTATTGGTACCATTGGGTACATATGACTTTTTAGAAATTTTTGGGGCAGTGAAATGAACAGAAAACTGCTATTCTGTCAGTGTTTTTATTTTTTGTGACGTTCCTTGTGCATTATAAATTAGATAACTTTATTCTGTGGATTGATTTGATTACGGTAATAACATATTTAGGTTAATTTCACATTTGTGTTAGGGCTCATGTATTTTTCGGTCCCCAAAACATGGATCTGCAAAAAAAAAAAAAAATCGCGGATCTATTGTAACAATGCAGTGGTCCAGATGGCGACTAAAATAGTCAATGCGACCAGGAATTTGCAAATGACGACTTGTCCCACATTTTACTCCCTGGAAAAAGACTTTACATTTTTACACATGGTCTTTTTCTAGTCAGGAGCACTGTATCAAAAGCTGCCATGTCCGACACACATGAAGCAACGCCCCTCCCCGAGAAGCCCTGCCCATAACGGACATCTCGCTCACCAGGAGCAGCTCCAGGAGCATGGCAGCGTCGGGTGGGCCCTGTGCATGGCAGCGTCGGCAGGGCGCTGTGCATGGCAGCGTCGGCAGGGCCCTGTGCATGGCAGCGTCGGGTGAGCGCTGTGTATGGCAGCAGTGGTCTTATGTTTAGTGTATGATGTTGGATAAATGTAAAATTCTCTACATGTATTTCTGCATGGGAGACTAGCAATGGTTTCCCTGCAGAAATATCAGCCTCATAACATTATGTGGGCCCATGTATTATATATATGAATTACCGCAAAATTTGTACTCCTCCTCAAAATTGTTAAGAAGAGTATTTTTACTCTTCTGGAAAAAATGTAGTGCGACCTCTGAGTACAATACTCTACTTTCCTAAACACTTCGGCATCCACATAGTAAATTGGGCAGTCTAACTGACTGCATACTGTAACTTATACATGTTCATGAAGCCCCTGTGCTGTTCCCCCTCCCCCGGCTTCCTCCCTTCCCTCCTTCTTGCGGAGACCACGCTGCTCTGAAGATTTCTACCTTCAGTGCAGACAACACGGAGGCAGGATCACAGGTCCTCACCAAAGATCAGGGAACACAGAAGGGCTGAACCAAGGACAAGAGAGGAAGGCGGTCCTGTATACACAGACACACAGTTGGACACATAAGGAAACCATAAATAATGGGTTACCTTCCCTTCATTATATATTCCCTTTTAGGTCCCTTTCACACAAGCAAGGTCCACGCATTGAATTCACCACGTGTGTCAGGGAGAACACCCGTCCTGACCTCCCAGCACTGCCAGGGTCGCATAGCATTGTATTGATTTATGATGCTATGTGACCCTTAAACTTCTGGAATGCATTGGATAACACTGACAGCATTATGTCAGTGTAATCTAATACATTCCAAAACTGTAAGGGTTACATAGCATCATAAATCAATATAATGCTATGCAACCCCATAGGTGCAGGAAGTTCAGGTGATGGTAGGCAGGGAAAGTTCCCCGTTCCCCCCCAAAGAAAGCGTTAAAGGGGTTCTCTGGGCTTTTAATATTGATGACCTATCTTCAGGATAGGTCATCAAGATCAGATCGGCGGGGGTCTGATACCCAGCACCCCCGCTGATCAGCTGTATGAGGAGACGGCGTGCGTAGTGTGCAAGTGCCCCCTCCCATATCTCTTCATGAACGCTGCTGCTTTGCCATAGACATAGCAGCAGCGAGCTTGATAGGTCATCAATATTAAAAGCCCAGAGAACTGCTTTAATAAAAGTTGATCAATAAATTATATATATCCCAGGATGGTACTGTTGAAAAGTAGAACTCAATCCCATGTGAACGAAGGTTTATCTGCCCAAAACAGAATTAAATCCAAAGTATGCAATCAATTCATATTTATACACTGGAGGATCTAATCCAAATTAGCTCAGAAGGCCCTTCACTTGAGCCATTTAATCCTGAGCCCTGAGTTAGATGCTGGTGTGGATCTAAAAGAAAGAGGAGGCCTCATTACACAGGATGGCCAATAGGGCCAATAAACCCTACAATTTGAACTAAATAGTTTTCATCAGTGATGAAAGTTCACATTTTTAAGTTCATCTGTAAGAGGATCAAATGGAATGAGAAGGAGGAGAGAGATGCGGGACACTGGACACAGTAATGCCTCATTCACAGTCAGTGTTTGGTCAGTGATTTCCATCAGTAATTGTGAGCCAAAACCAGGAGCGTCTCTAAACAGAACAGGAGCAGATCTTTCCCTTAGGCCTCCTTCACACGGGCGGGATAGGATGTGGGTGCGTCGCGGGAAAATGCACGATTTTTCCGCGCGAGGGCAAAGCGTTTTAATGGATCATGTGATGAGCGCAGTGATGTCACCAAAGGTCCTTTTCCTCCCAGGTCATCAAAGAAGAAGACGAGCCGGGCTGTGCTAACAAGTGGATAAGGTGAGTTAAATTATTATTATTTTATTTATTTTTTTAAACCCCTCCATCCCTATTTTAGTAAGCATTCTGTATTCAGAATTCTATTATTTTCCCTTATAACCATGTTATAAGGGAAAATAATAATGATCGGGTCCCCATCCCGATCGTCACCTAGCAACCATGCGTGAAAATCGAACCACATCCGCACTTGCTTGCGGATGCTTGCGATTTTCACACCGCCCCATTCACTTCTATGGGGCCTGTGTTGCGTGAAAAACGCACAATATAGGGCATGCTGCGATTTTCACGCAACGCACTAGTGATGCATAAAAATCACCGCTCATGTGCACAGCCCCATAGAAATGAATGGGTCCGGATTCAGTGCGGGTGCAATGCGTTTAATCTCACGCATTGTACCCGGGCGGAAAACTCGCCCGTGTGAAAGAGGCCTTATACCTTATTTTTGTGGAGGCTCCAATCCTGGTTTTGGCTCACAATCACTGATGGAAATCACTGACCAAAACACTGACGTGTAAATGAGGCAATCTTTTATATCATAATTATATATGTATTTAAATTTGGCGACTAAAAATTTTTATTTGACTAAACTGAAAAATTTAGGAGCCGATGGCTCCTAGGTAATTTTTTTAGTCTGGAGCACTGCAATGCCTCTTTGTCCACAAAACAGACATGAATAGGACATGTTCTATTTTTTTGCGTAACGGACATGCGGACATAGAATGCGCGTGGAGTCATTTCCGTTTTTTTTGAGGACCAATTGAAATGAATGGTTCCGCATCCGGGACGCAAAAAAAACGCAACGCATGAGCCCTTATACATCTCCGTCAGGCTATTCCGGCAGGGGAGCAGCCTGCTGGAGATGCCTGGATCTGACACTGCCGGATGCTAGCTGACATCCACCGGCCCCATTCACTATAATGGGGACCAGCAGAGATCCGACCACAACCCGGCAAACATGCCGAGAAGTGGACGCACAAAAACCGCTGTGTATTTGTCTGGCCGCTTCTCAACATATTTTCTGGTTTGCGGCTGGATCGCCACCGGTCTCCATTATAGTGAAAGAGGCCGAAAGGCGAAGGGTTTGCTTCTGGCAATGCCGAAATGCAGAGCGATCCGACAGGCTGTTTTTTTTTTTTACGTTTTGCTACTTTTACATAAAATATGCTGCTTTTATATAAAAATGCAAAACAATTTGCTTTTTGTGTCACCATAGTCTAACCCATAACATTTTTATTTTTAAGTTGAGGCATCTATATAAGGGCTTTTTTTTTTTTGCAGGATGGGCTGTAGTTTTATTGGGGAATATATGATGATTTTATCCCTTTTTGGGAGGTGCGATGAATAAAAAAAATAAACGGCTATTCTGTCAGTGTTTTTATTTTTACTCTGTATGGGGGTCCACTGGGCAGTATAAATGACATACTAATATTTTGGTTGATAGGATTAAAAATATTTTTTTGTGTGTTTTACTCTAAGGCCTTATTCACATGTATTGTCAATGTCCTGTTTCTTCCATTACAGTGTCCATGAAGGGTCCATGTTTGGTTCATATTTCCATTTTTTTGCCCTCCATGTGTTATCCATTTACCACATGTACTGTTAGGTTAAAAGGGTTTTCCAAGAGTTTTTTTTTTACTGATGAACTATCCTTGAATAGGTCATCTGTGTTTGATCGTTGGGGGTCCGACAACCACCCACTTTATGATCACTTTTTATCCCCTTTTTTTGGAGGTGAGGTGTTTAAAAACTGCAAATCTGCATTGTTTTTTCATTATTTTTATGGAGTTTCCAGATACCTAATTATGTGTACTATATTGTATATTTCAATCTTTTTTTCCCAATACTAACTGGAAAAAGTGGGGAAAGGGTGCTTTCTTTTCAAAAAAATTTAAAAGGTGTGGGGAACAGTGGTTTACATGAGGGTATACACACACAGCAGAAGTGCGTCCTGTTTGCATGGGGGTCCAGGCAGTAACTGGTGTGCCGGATACCTGGGTGTGGTTGTTTGTACTGTGTCCTGTATGGTGTGTGGGCAACTGTACTCATGCTCAGGTTCTAGTCGTTGTGGCTGCGGCAGGTGTGTTGTTTTGTGTGCTTACCTGCCAATCCAGTAGCTGTATTCGGTCTTTACTTTTTCCCTGGCATTTAGGCCGGTTGAGACTCCTGTGCTTCCATGTATTGGAACAACAGGTCGTCTCAGCCTTTTCCCTATTTTTGAGGGATTATCAGGGCGACTCAGGGTCCTAGGTTCCTGGGTATAAACCGTCCTACCATCCAGGTCCGCTCATATGGGTAGGAGTTAGGACGAGGGTTAGTGTAGCAATAGGAGGTGACCTGCTCCCTTATCCCATCTTCTGGCCTAGTTGCTTGTCAGCCTGTCCCACATTGTACGATGGGGGGTTTCCCCCACTCCCCACCATGACAGTATGTTCCACAAGGTAGCCCTCAAGCACTGGGCAACTGGAATAAGCCAGACATGAGCAAAGCTCCAGCACCAACAAAGGCTGGAGGACAACACACTCCAGCCTTTAAGCCACAGGTGAAATAAACCTAGTGGCCACACCTAGCCCAGGAGTTAACCCCTCCAGAACAAGACAGGGAAAGAACTAAGAAATAAGGGGAAATGCACACACGTGTAGAGTAAACGACACATTGCCCCTGGCAACCGGACGCACGGCAAACAGCAACAAGATCGTGACACACAGCTAGCTATTGAGGCAAGAATACCAATCACAAGCAACCGTGGCCAGCAGCTGTCTGTTTAAATAGCCCGTCTCAGGAAGCATGTGACACCGGTAACAGAGCCTGATTGGTTCAGCTTTCTGGCTCCCTGATAGGTCGAGCAGCCCCACTGTCAGCAGGGCTGGTTTCTGTAGCAACAGAGCGCTGCAGGAGTGCAGACAGGTGCATGACGGAGTGTCATGGACAGAAGCCGAGCTCTGTGACACTTAAAAAAAAAAAAAATGATAATTCTTATTATTTTCAAACAAAAGTAATCACAGAAAAAAAAATTGTCTTCCTGCTCTCTTCTACTGTGATCAAGTCCCAATGTAGTCTAAATGTCCATATAATTATTCTTTTTAGGGTAGTCTATTTCGAGAGGGTAATGTTCATGGAGAGTGATTCATCCCCCCCATTAGAGCCGGAAATACGGTCAGTCCAACCCTCAGCTACACCCAGGATGGTAACTATTTGTCAATTTGTTCGAACCCTTACATATTCACCTTTCCCACCTTTTACCATAGATTAAAAATTACAGAACCATGAACATAAGCGTAGCGTACATGGGGCAAGAATGGCGTTATCCAACCAAGGAGACTAAAACTTAAATTCTCAAATTGTTCCCTGTTTCTAATAGGTTGTGCCTCAGTTTCCGTTCCGTAGTTCCGCAAAAAATCTCCGTATGGTTTCTGTATGCGATCCGTTGTTTGCGGATCGCAAACAAACATAAAATTTGTAATCATTAATGGGCAAAGTGGGCATGGATCCACAAAAAACAGATGACATACAGATGTGTTCCGTATGCCAGGGCTTGACAAATTTCCTTGGAATCTAGGAGCCAGCTAAAAAAGTTAGGAGCCAGGCGGAGCCACGTCATAAAATCTATATTGCGATATAATTTTAAGCATGTGCGATATATATCGCGATATATTGTTTTCTATATTTGGGGGGGGGGGGTGTTTAAACTTTTTTTTATTTTTTATTTAATAACGATTAGCCTCCTTAAGGGCTAGAACCCTTGTCATATTCACCCTGATAGAGCTCTATTAGGGTGAATAGGACTTTACACTCTCCCTGCTGCCCTGTGCTTTGTGCACACAACACGTGTAAGAGGCCAGATAGAACTTGTCCTATTATTGGCTGCAAATAACGATCCGTGGCTTCATTCAAGTCAACGGGTCTGCATAAAATACGGAATGCATACGGAATACATCCGTATGTCATCCGTTTTTTGCAGATCCATGCCCACTTTGCCCATGTGTATACTGTCAAAACACATTATTGTACATTACATTAATGATTAAAAATGTTATGTTTCTGTTTGCGATCTGCAAACAATGGATCTCACACGGAAACCATACCGAGATTTTTTGCGGACCTACGGAACAGAAACGGAAACACAACGGAAACAAAAAACTGAACTACGGATCCGTTAAAAACGGCCTACAAAAAACTGAAAAAGCCAAACGTCGCATGCAAGAGGCCTAAGACATAGGAGGAGGAGAATGGCCACTGTGAGACTCTCTGATGCAAATCAGAAGTATACCCCAAAATACAAGCAAGTGGGTCACATGCAATAGTGCTGTGATATACTGACCCAATAACAATCGTTGTTCAAAATTGTTGCAGTCTAGGACAAGACCACATAAGGTGTATCTGGTCAGCTCCATCCGCCCCACATCTTTTACAGAACGTATCAGAACTTTTAAAGAATGTCCTCATAATGGGAAGAATTTATTACCTGCCCTCTGCGCCACTAGTTCAATGAAGGCTGTTTTGGTTGTTGGTACCATAAGTGTTGCTTTAAGTTATGTGTCACAGGCGTGCCACAATGGCAGGTATTTACCATGTGGCAGTTTAAACTCTTGCTGAAAACTTAAAGTCATCTTGAGTCAGCTAAGACACCATTAATAGTCCTTCGTGCCCGTGAGGCCTCAAACCTCTCCAATTTGACGAATTCTGAATAGACGTCATTATCTCATATAGTAAAGTATTTTGTATACCCTTCCACTCCATAAACTGTTTGACCTATACCCAGTTTTTATGAAGTAGGAAACGAGTAATCAGGTCTACACAGTCTATTAGCCTTACACCACGCTTCAGAATCGGGGACCAGGACGAATATTACTGGAAGTCTGAGTATTATTTATGAGCCATAAAACGGTGCCAAGACATGGTACACAGAAACAGAGAGCTTTATTCCAAAAGTACCTAAACTATTCTTTATAGCACACTAATATATCTACATCTATCTATATTCCAACCCTCCTGCACCCTCATGAACATATACAGCCCAGAGAGGTCAACTAACCAAACTCTTCAACAAAGCATGAGAACAAAGAAGACAGGCCATTATATGTTCACGAGACCAAAGACCTCAACAATACACTTAAAAAAAAAACTAGTCCCATAAAGCCATATACGGTAATACAGTCCTCTCGGGGGAGTTAGTTCTGCCCATATTTGCTTTTAATGCAGATCCAACCATCTTTGAGCATCATTCTTCGAATCAAAAAAATAGGTGTTTCCAAGGACAACCCACTCTAAGTCTTGCTGGGTAGATCATGAAGTAAGTAATGGATAGGGCACATAGCTGCCATTTGACATCAAGAAAACATGCTATTTTGTTCTGGACCTCCATGAAATAGTCTTGGAAGAAAGATATTGCATGGCCATTGATGGACAAATTAGGAATATCTCTGGTTTTGTGAAGTAGGATGTTGCGGTCCCAATAGTGAAGGACTTTAGCCAGCACTGTGCATGGATGACATCCAGGTGGCAGCAGTCTCGTTGGAACTCGATGTGCCTGCTCCACTGCAAATAAAGGAGTAAGGGAGTCCTTCCCAAAAACTTAACAGCTGTAACTTAAAGTATTCTGTTGGATTAGATCCTTTCACCTTCAGGGACCCCTACTATCCACACATTGTTTCTCTTGAAGAGATTTTCTACCTCATCTTGCTTTGCCGCCATTGCCTCCAGCAATCTGCTGTATTGTTGAACATCTCTCCTTGCAAGCATCAATACCTCCTCCATTTTGCTCCTCAGCACTAGGTGCTATAGCAGTGCTGTGGTCTGCCTCCATGACAATTACTCCACTGGGTGGCTCCATTTTAGGCTGCAGTATGCTGCAAACTTTAATATGCTCCATATATTGCAGGCTGCATAGTTCCATGGTGAGTTTCGTGTCAAGTACTGAATTCTTTGACATTGTCCATCACTAGCTGCTGAGGTCAAGCCGCAAAGTGGTTCCTTTGTCAGCTAGGCCGTCCATATATGAGTGGTCAGAGAAATTCATCTGCAGTGGACAGAACGATATCAAAGCCAAACTGGAGCTACTTTAATGTTCTCGATAAAGCAGAATGGTAGCAGGTGTCAAACTACAGCTCAACGTACTCCATTGTTTAAGAACTCTGCTCCTTTATAATGTGCTGCCAAATTCTCTAGGAGGCTAAAAATACATGAGAACAATAATACCGGAAAGTTTGCACAATATGCCTAGCTTGGCACCACAGGGAGTGCTCAATATAACTGAATTTTCTATTTTTACACACACACACTTTATACTTCACGTATTTATATTTGCCAAAGTGCCATCTCACTTTTATCTCCACCAACATCACTAACCTGTGCTGTACCTCTTCTTCTGTCAGACAACAACTCCTGCCGTCCAACATGTAGTCAACTGAGGGTTCTGGGTTTGCCATATTACACACACATCTGCCAGTAGATTGTAATGCCCTATGTCCCATCTTGATAGGTGCCCCCAAATAAGCCTTTAAACGTATACAAATGAGCCCCCTAGTGCAATGAGGATGTTGCCATTGCACCAGAAGCACTGAGGACAAGAATAGGCGTTTTGACAATGGAGCCTGTGGAAACCGCAGGATGCACACGGCCAGTATGCGTATTTTGTGGATCTTCACTTTACGGACGGCAAAATACATACGGTTGTGTGCATGAGGCCTAAGAAGCAAAGTTGTCCTCTTATCCTGTAGGAAATATATATATATTTTTTTAAAGTAGTTTCTATTTGATGGACTTGTGTAGGTGCGATGATTGGTTGCTATGGGCAATAAAGCCCATTTTTCTTTTCATAAATCTCCCCATTGTTTTTTTTGTTTTGCATTTTTTCGCAGTGATTTTTTTAAATGAATGTGGCCGGATATTAATTGAAATTCTGTTGTGTATTATAAAAATGCACTACAGAAAAACACAGATGGCATCCGTGCGCGTTCCGCAATTTGCGGAACGGCACTGACAAGAATAGGACAGGTTATATTTTTTTTGCGGTTCCACGGAACGGAG
Organism: Bufo bufo; assembly: GCF_905171765.1. Taxonomy (NCBI): domain Eukaryota; kingdom Metazoa; phylum Chordata; class Amphibia; order Anura; family Bufonidae; genus Bufo; species Bufo bufo. The sequence continues at coordinate 176,920,643 of NC_053393.1, read as the reverse complement.
CAACGGATGCAGACAGCACACGGAGTGCTTCAATAAAGGAAAGAACCGGCACTCCTTGGGATATAATCGTGAGTATTTTATTGAGGCCACTTGCTGTTTGTTTGAGTTTGACAAAGGCACTTGCATGTGCCGAAACGCACGTCACTTCTATCCATGAGTGGCGAATAAAATACTCACGATTATATCGCAAGGAGTGCCGGTTCTTTCCTTTATTGAAGTACCTGGGGCGACGCCCGCGGACCGTGCACCCACAACCCACGCAGTGCCGCCCGACATTCATAACAAGCATACGGAGTGCTGTCCGCATCTTATGCGGCCCGGTTGAAGTGAATGGGTCTGCATCCGAGCCGCCAAAACCGCGGCTCGGATGCGGACCAAAACAACGTCCGTGTGAATGAGGCCTTATATAACAGATTTTGTTGCAGAAAATGTATGTGGCTGAAAATCTGTTCCATTCATCTGAATGGGGTTGTTTTGGCATCAAGCAAAAGGATGTCTGCGAACTTCATTGAAATTAATGAAATTTTGCTGCTTGGGGAGGAACCCTTTAAAAAAGCTGAAAAAACTGGAAAAAAACCTAAAGCTGTAAAAAATAAAAAAAAAATGCATGGCTTTCTTTACAGCAAAAAAACCAAAACTAAAATTGATTAATTTTTATTAAAATTAATTACTTAATGAGACCAGGACATAAATAATATATCTCAGCATCTTACATAGTCCTGTTTAGTTACGGTACTTCCTGACAAGTGAAAGTTTTTCTAATTTATGTCTGATAGCATTGTGGTCGCCTGACAGGATGTAGATAGAAAATGGTGTCCAGGCTTTCACAGATCGGGAAGTGAAATAATCAGGCTGTATAAATACTCTTCTCTACGTGAAGCTTTGTGTTATGGGTCATCACAGGAACCTGTGATATAATAACCTAACTGGGAACTCCAGTGTCAGGTGCATGTCCAAATAACAGGAGGCATAGGTGCTGGAATCATCAAAAGGGGTTGTTTTTGTGGAAATAACATGGATTTCTGGAAGCCTTTTTCAAATGAATAGGACAGCTGCACAAATTCCTGCAAATTCCTGCAATAATGTAAAATGTAATGTTGATAAGTGCAAGAAAATGCACCTGGGGCGTAAAAACCCAAGAGCAGAATATAAAATCAGTGATACAGTCCTAACCTCAGTATCTGAGGAAAGGGATTTAGGGGTCATTATTTCAGAAGACTTAAAGGTAGGCAGACCATGTCATAGAGCAGCAGGAGATGCTAGCAGAATGCTTGGGTGTATAGGGAGAGGCATTACCAGTAGAAAGAGGGAGGTGCTCATGCCGCTCTACAGAGCACTAGTGAGACCTCATTTGGAGTATTGTGCTCAGTACTGGAGACCATATCTCCAGAAGGATATTGATACTTTGGAGAGAGTTCAGAGAAGAGCTACTAAACTAGTACATGGATTGCAGGATAAAACTTACCAGGAAAGATTAAAGGACCTTAACATGTATAGCTTGGAAGAAAGACGAGACAGAGGGGATATGATAGAAACTTTTAAATACATAAAGGGAATCAACAAGGTAAAAGAGGAGAGAATATTTAAAAGAAGAAAAACTGCTACAAGAGGACATAGTTTTAAATTTGAGGGGCAAAGGTTTAAAAGTAATATCAGGAAGTATTACTTTACTGAGAGAGTAGTGGATGCATGGAATAGCCTTCCTGCAGAAGTGGCAGCTGCAAATACAGTGAAGGAGTTTAAGCATGCATGGGATAGGCAGAAGGCCATCCTTCATATAAGATAGGACCAGGGGCTATTCATAGTATTCAGTATATTGGGAAGACTAGATGGGCCAAATGGTTATTATCTGCCGACACATTCTATGTTTCTATGATATATCTGTGTGAATTCACCCTTCCCTCCAATTGTGAATGCACCTTTATTTCCAGAGCTACATTCACAATTCTGCAGACCTCAGAGCCAGCTCTGTTGAAAGGGTTATGCTATGATTAATGTCAAAAACTAAATTCATATATTTCATAGTACATGGCAATCTCTTTCTAACAAAGCTGGAACCAGCCCTGTACCTCACATGGATCCAGAGATTTACCCATTCATTGCTCCAATTGCTCTGCTTTAATTATTCCAAGCTAGCAGCTCAGGGGCGAGCCCTTTCTCAGGGGTGGGGGTTCTGTCTGCTGCAGCTGAGGTGAGGGATGGAACAAGTGCGTCCATCCAGTGAGGTGGACAAAGAAATTACAATAACAGTAAACAGCAGGTGGTGCTATACATATAGATTTCATTGAATAATTCAGTGGCTATGCAAAATTTTTAATTACATGCAATTACAAAAGGATACCGATCCAGGTGCTGAAAACTGGAGAATATTTTTGTGGGACAACCCCTTTAAGTTTTTGAGATCAGTAGTATTTCATATTGTAAGAGAATCCTGACTACGGAGTCACTGTTAATCTGTGGGGCTGTCCATGCATCTAAATTGCACCACACGGCATGGTCCATCTGATACTGTATAATGAACGGCCTTCCCCATAAAAGTCAATAAAATATAACAAAAATGAATTAATAGAAAATCATATTTTAGATATATATGATATTGTTATTACAATTCAGTACTCCTATATGCAGTAAAGGAGAATACTTAAGACGATACAAATTATAAAATACATTATAAAGCTTGTATGATTTTTTTTTTTTTTACAAAATTGTAAAAGTTTATGTAGACGAATCTTCACATGAAAATCAGTAGTAAAGAAGTAAATCAAAGTTACCACACTTTTTATGCCGATTTAGGCCTCTTTCACACTTGCGTTGTCCGGATCAGTCGTGCACTCCATTTGCATTTGGATCCGTAACAACGCAAGTGAACTCAAAGCATTTGAAGACGGATCCGTCTTCAAAATGCGTTCAGTGTTACTATGGCACACAAGACGCTATTAAAGTCCTGGTTGCCATAGTAGTAGTGGGGGAGCAGTATACTTACAGTCCGTGCGGCTCCCGGGGCGCTCCAGAATGACGTCAGAGCGCCCCATGCGCATGGATGACGTGATCCATGCGACACGTCATCCATGCACGTGGGGCGCCCTGACGTCACTCTGAAGAGCCCCGGGAGCCGCACGGACGGTAAGTATACTGCTCCCCGCTACACTTTACCATGGCAAACAGGACTTTAGCGTCCTGGCAGCCATTGTAACCATTCAGAAAAAGCTAAACGTCGGATCCGGTAATGCGCGAAAAACGACGTTTAGCTTAAGGCCGGATCCGGATTAATGCCTTTCAATGGGCATTAATTCCGGATCTGGCCTTGCGGCAGTGTTCAGGATTTTTGGCCGGAGCAAAAAGCGCAGCATGCTGCGGTATTTTCTCCGGCCAAAAAATGTTCCAGTCCGGAACTGAACACATCCTGATGCATCCTGAACAGATTTCTCTCCATTCAGAATGCATTGGGATAATCCTGATCAGGATTCTTCCGGCATAGAGCCCCGAAGACGGAACTCTATGCCGGAACCCAACAACGCAAGTGTGAAAGAGCCCTTAAACTGGGACATGTTGGTGAAAGTATAATTACTGTTTAGATTCATAATCCCTTTTATTATACGGTTTGTATTTAAAATGCTCCTTATTGTGGTTCATCGCTTTGGACAATCCCTATTTGTTACAGGTGTCCCTTGACATTAAGCAGATCACAAACTGTCCCACTGCTGGGACCCCAAGTGTTTGGCTGTAATCTGTGAGGAACCCTGGGAGTAAAAGTTAAATTTCTCTACAGCACCACCACAGGAGACTCAAAGCATTACACAATGTCCATTCAAATCAATGAGATGTCTGGGTAATGCAGGAGAGGGCAGGTCCTTCAGAGCCAGAGACACTCTTTGTAACCATTCTCCACTCTGGGCAAGAGATAAGGATCCTGAACAGAGGAGCATCCTCTATTAATCCCTTGCAGCAAATAGATGTAGCTGATTGCATGTAAATTGCGGCAAACCGATCTACAGCTACGTCAAAACTCGCAACCAGGGCTGTGACACTGGTGCATTTTCTCATGTTACCCTTTGTGAAAATGAAACATTTGCTGCTAGAGCAACATTTTATTGTAAAAAATGTACAGTATTTTTCGCCCCATAAAACACATTTTTCCCCCCAAAAGTGGGGGGAAAATGCCCCTGCGTCTTATGGGGTGAATACCAATGAAGCGCTTCCATTATAGAAGCGCTTCATTAGTACCTGAGGACCGGGAAGCGGTGAAGGCTCTGTACTCACCGCTTCCTGGTCCTCGGCTGTCGACTGTGAAGGCGCGCTGTGACCTCACGCTGTGTGTGCCAGCTCACAGCACAGCAGACGGAGGAGGAGGAAGACCGAGTGGGGGCAGTGAGGAGCGGCGGCGTCCGGAGCAGGAAAGGTAAGTGTTTTTGTTATTCTATAAAATATGATGCGCTGGGGGCAATATGGAGATGATGGGGAAAATATGGACATGCTGGAGGCTGATATGGGGACAATATGGACATACTGGAGGCTGATATGGGGGGCAATATGGAGATGCTGGGGGCAATATGGACCTGCTGGAGGCTGATATGGGGGCAATATAGAGATTCTGGGGGCAATATGGAGATGCTGGGGGCTGATCTAGGGCAATATGGGGCTGCTGGGGGCTGATGTGGGGCAATATGGGGCTGATATGAGGCAATTGGGCTGCTGGGGGCTAATATGAGAGGCAATGGGGACTGCTAGGAGCTAATATGAGACTGATTGGGACTGATGAGAGGCATGAGGCTCTTATCCGAGTTCTGATTGGGGGTCTGATCTGAGGTCTTGTTGGGGTCTGATTAACATTGGGGGTTTGATTAGTGGTCTGACCTGAGTTCTAATGAAAAATATTTATTTTATTATTGTCCCCCTCTAAAACCTAGGTGCGTCTTATGAGCCGGTGCGTCTTATAGGGCGAAAAATACGATAATTTTTCATTTTCACAGCCAAGTGTTTCTAAATTCTTTGAAACGCCTGCCAAGTCATATCGCTTACTGCATTCCTCAATAAATTCCTTGAGGGTTATAGTTTACAAAATGGGGGTCACTTTTTAGGACTTTCCACTGTTTGGGTTTCTCAGGGGTCTCTTCAAATGCAACATGGTGCCCGAAAACCATTCCAGCAAAACTTGCCCTCCAAAAACTATATTAGGCACCTTACCTTCTGAGCTCTACGGTGTGCCCATACAGCAGTTTACTACTACATAAGGGCAGTTTCTGTAAACTGCAGAATCAGGATAATCAATATTGAGGTTTGTTTTGCTGTTAACCCTACAGGAAAAAAAATGGACTAAAATGGAAAATCTATGTTTATAATCTGTACTAAGTGTGCCTTATTGTATTTAGTTTAAGATTTAACTTTAAATTTTTTATCCATAAAATAAATGAGACTGTGGAATATAGTAAATTCCTGCGCTAATTAGGGAAAGAAGGATAGGTTCTATATTGATAGGGTATAGGCCTGCTAGAGAGCCTGTAGGGGGTGTATGATGTATATAGAGGATGGGCCTAAATGGACCAGTAACTTTCCCTATATACTAACCCTACTTGGCCTAGTCTGGTCAGTGGAAGAGCCTCACTGGCTGTAGTCGGGGCACTCGTCCTTAGAAGGACGACCCCCAGCCTCAGGAACCTCGGGCCTAGATTATATGTCCCTATGCTCTTACCTCCCTAATAGGTGTGATCCGTGTCCTCCTCCGACGCGTTTCACCAGGTAGGAACCTGGCTCTTCAGGGAGAAAAAAGGAAATGTTCGGGCGCCTGGAGCAGTGGCTGTGCGCCTATTAGGATCAAGCGGCAGTGGAAAATCTACAATTACATTTTTAAATTTCACCTCCATTTTCCTTTAATTCCTGTGGAACAAGTAAAGAGTTAACAAAGTTTCAAAAATTAGTTTTGAATAATTTGAGGGGTGTAGTTTCTAAAATGGGTAATTTTGGTGGTTTCTATTATGTCAGCGCCTTAAAGTGACTTTATAAGTGAATTGGTTCTTAAACATTTTCAAAAATGACTTAATTTAAAAACTTGCTTCTCAAATTCTAAGCTTTCTAACATCCTAAAAAAAAATGAAAAATTACATTTACAGTTGTTGGCAACATAAAGCAGACATATGAGGTATCACCACTCAGTCTTGAAAGGAAAATTGATAATTTTTATAAAATTTTATGTAAATTTTTGATTTTATTTATAAATAAAGGTGAAAAATATCAACTCAAATTAACGAAGTACGGGACAATGTATCACGAGAAAACAATTTTAGAATGGCTTAGATAAGTAAAAGTATTTCAAAGTTATTACCACATAAAGTGACATGTCAGATTTGACAAATAGGGCTTGGTCATTAAGTCCACAACTGTCTGCAAAGGCAAAGCCTTAGGCCCCTTTCACACGGGCGAGTTTTCCGCACGGGTGCAATGCGTGAGATGAACGCATTGCACCCGCAATGAATCCGGACCCATTTATTTCTATGGGACTGTGCACATGAGCGGTGAGTGAAAATTGCAGCATGCTCTATATTATGTGTTTTTCACGCAACGCAGGCCCCATAGAAGTGAATGGGGCTGCGTGAAAATCGCAAGCATCCGCAAGCAAGTGCGGATGCGGTGCGATTTTCACACATGGTTTCTAGGTGACGATCGGGATGGGGACCCGCTCATTATTATTTTCCCTTATAACGTGGTTATAAGGGAAAATAATAGCATTCTTAATAGGGATCGACCGATATTGATTTTTTAGGGCCGATACCGATACCGATAATTTGTGAACTTTCAGGCCGATAGCCGATAATTTATACCGATATTCTGGGAATTTTCATTTTTGAGAAGAAAAAAAATTCCTACACAAATCTGCTGAAAATTAATAGGTTTATTGTTAATGTGTATTTTTTTGGTTTATTGTTAATGTGTATTTTTTTTTTTATAAATCTTTTTCATTTATACTTAATATTTTTGTGGTTTTTTTTTTACTAACTTTTAGCCCCCTTAGGGACTAGAACCCTTGTCCTATTCCCCCTGATAGATCTCTATCAGGGTGAATAGGATCTCACACTGTCCCTGCTGCTCTGTGCTTTGTGCACACAGCAGCAAGGTTACTGACTATGGCAGCCAGGGCTTCAATAGCGTCCTGGCTGCCATGGTAACCGATCGGAGCCCCAGGCTTACACAGCTGGGGCTCCGATCGGAGGAGCAGGGGAGAGGGGATCCTGTGGCCACTGCCACCAATGATTAATACTGGGTGGGTGGGGGAGGGGGGGGGGGCGCACTGCGCCACCAATGTTTTTACTATTGGCCGGGATTGGGATGGGGGTGGGGGGCGCACTGCGCCACCAATGATTAATACTGGGGGACTTGGGGGGGCGCACTGCGCCACCAATGAAGATAAGTCTCTCGATCATTCATATACAGGAGGCGGGAGCTGGCTGCAGAATCACATAGCCGGCTCCCGACCTCTATCAGCAGTAGCTGCGATCCGCGGCACCTGAGGAGTTAACTACCGCGGACCGCAGCTATTGCTCATAGAGGTCGGGAGCCGGCTATGTGATTCTGCAGCCAGCTCCCGCCTCCTGTATATGAATGAATGAAAGGCTTATCTTCATTGGTGGCGCAGCGGCCACAGCCCCTCCCCTCCTCTTATGTTCTATCCCCTCATTGGCGGCAGCAGCAGCACAGGGGGAGGAGACACTGCTTCCTTCTCCCCTGTGCTGCGGAGGGAACACAGAGAGCGCTGAGAGCAGCGCGATCCTTGTTCCCCATACGTTATCGGTATATCGGCAAAATAGATGCCGATACCGATAACGTTCAAAATCCTCAATATCGGCCGATAATATCGGCCAAACCGATAATCGGTCGATCCCTAATTCTTAATACAGAATGCATAGTAAATTAGGGATGGGGGGGGGTTAAAAAAATAAAATTAAATAATTAAACTCACCTCATCCACTTGTTCGCGCTATCCGGCTCGTCTTCTTTCTTCTTCTTTGATGACCTAGGAGGAAAAGGACCTTTGGTGACGTCACTGCGCTCATCACATGGTCCATCACCACGTTATAAGGGAAAAAATTAAAATCTACACAACACCTAACCCAAACCCGAACTTCTGTGAAGAAGTCCGGGTTCGGGTCTGGGTACCAAACATGCCATTAAAACGCTTTGCACTCGCGCCGAAAAATTGCGCATTTTCCCGCAACGCGCCTCATCTTGTCCGGCCCTCACATGCGACGCCCGTGTGAAAGAGGACTTAAACCAGAGTTCCCTAATAAGGTATAAAAAATAATAATAAAAAAAATAATAAAAAAAATAAAATGGGGTTTCTAAACTAGAAAACCCCTATAAAAGGGATTATCCATGTACAAATGTTTCCCTTCTCTGTGCTTCCCCTGCAATTTACTAATGTACACTACTTGCCCTACCTTTTCTGTCTCACTCCGGAGATCGGGAGAGTGGTCACATGACTGATGTCAGACCCATGTGATCTTGGAATAGGCTGGCTGACGCTCTCAATCCAGAAGAGCAAGGTAGGCGGAGTCAGCTGCTTGTCATATTGCAAATGTGTGGGAGGAAACATTAGGGGGAGGAGTCAGCAAGGGAATGATGGAGGGTGTAGTGGTGGAGTTTTTGGCCCAGGGAAGGGTGAAGTGGGCGTGTACATTTCTGGCTGACATTGCAGCACACAGCATTAGGCCTCATGCCCACGACCGTTGTGTGCATCCGTGTCCGTTGTTCCGTTTTCTGTGATTTTCTGCGAACCAATTGACTTTCAATGGGTCCGTGGAAAACTCAGAAAATACACCGTTTGTCATTCGCGTCCGTGATCCGTGTTTTCAGTCCGTCAAAAAAATATGACCTGTTTTATTTTTTTGACGGACAACGGTTCGCGGACCCATTCAAGTCAATGGGTCCGTGAAAAAACACGGAGGCACACAAGATTGTCATCCGCGTCCGTGATCCGTGTCCGTTTTTTTCCTATCATTTTCAAGGCAAACTTGACTTTTTTTTCACTTTTCTTGTCTGGTGATCCTCCAAAAATAAAGAAAGACACACGAAAAAAAAAAACGGACACGGAACCCCGTTTTGCGGACCGTGAAAAAATACTGTTGTGTGCATGAGGCCTTATGGGAAGTGATGTGGCTACAGCTCATCTACACCCAAAACCCGGAAGTTCGGGTTGTAAACGATGGAGCAGAAGTAAGGACTTGACAGGTACACTATTATGCGGTGTAGGAGACTAGACGAGGTTTACGCAATTAAATGACATATTTTTGTTGTATCCGGCACAACCGCTTTAATATAAATCCCTGAGCATTTAAGCAGGACGAGCGAAGCTTTGTTCAGGACAATATTCTTGTTTTCATAGCATATAGAGCAAGTGAAGGAGAATGGACGGTGAGAGTTCTGTGTTACTACCAGGTGTCTCTTTCTCCACTGTATGGAAACAAGTAGTCACTGTACCCCATTTCATCAGGAATTCAAAGCTCTCCATCTAATAAATCCATTCTGAAGTTCTCAAAAGCACATTTCATTTACAGGATTCCAAGAAATTTATAATGGAGGGATGGCAAATGGAGAGCAATGAATAAAAATGTTTTACCATAGAAAAAGAAGAAACCCTTACAATGGTCCATATTGTAAAGCCAATATTAATGGATGGAGCTTTTCACATACTTCTATCCGTTTTATGGCCACTGAAATCTGCGAAGAGCGACTGAAATACAGATGCTTCCATATTTCAGGTGTATTGCATCACTTTCCTGTTCCTCCCTAGCAAACCATTCATCAGTATTACACAGCCACAACACAGATGTAATACACAAACATATGGCTGTGATATCAACTCAAAGGGAGTCTTTCACCTAAAAGGACCATTATACACCACAAACATGAAGATATCCATTACGTTCCCCATATTATAATCTTACCTTTCATATTGCTGTCCATCGCCTATTTTCTCTTAAATATGCTTTTATTCCATATGCTAATTAGGTTCTGAAGGTGCCCAGGTGCGCCGTTTATGCGGCCGGTGCCCAGTCCCCATGGCGGCTGGCGCTGTTCAAATCAAACCCCTCCCCTTTCACCCCTCTGGCCCGCCCAAGGTTCTTCAGATTCCATCCTCCCGCCATTGACAAATCCAGCGCCTGCGCCATTCAACATAATCCTCGCGCCTGCGCACTCCATTACCCACTAAGGCAGAGGCAGCAGAGCGTTTAATGCGCATGCGCCGGCCCGTACATCCCGATCTTGCGGCAGTTTACTTCCGCCGGCTAGATCGGGAGGTATGGGCCAGCGCATCCGCATTAAACTATCTGCTGCCTCTGTCCTAGTGAGTAACGGAGTGCGCAGGCGCGAGGATTATGTTGAACGGCGCAGGCGCTGGATTTGTCAATGGCGGGAGGATGGAATCTGAAGAACCTAGGGCGGGCCAGAGAGGTGAAAGGGGAGGGGTTTGATTTGAACAGTGCTGGGGGGCCTAGGCATCGGCCGCATAAACGCCGCATCTGGGCACCTTCAGAACCTAATTAGCATATGGAATAAATGCATATTTAAGAGAAAATATGCGATTGACAGCAATATGAAAGGTAAGATTATAATATGGGGAATGTAATGGATATCACCCGAGTTCAAACTCATGGTACAACATGAGTAGGCAGGGACAACAGAAGTAGGCGGGGCCAGCAATCCCACAGTGCAGCACAATATACTGCCCCAGCAGCACCTAACACCACAGTGCAGCACAATATACCACCCCCGCAGAACCAAACACCACAGTGCAGCACAATATACCACCCCCGCAGAACCAAACACCACAGTGCAGTAAAAAATACTACCCCAGCAGAACCAAATACCACAGTGCTGCACAATATACTGCCCCAGCAGCACCAAACACCACAGTGCAGCATAATATACTGCTCCAGCAGAACCAAATATCACAGTGCAGCATAATATACTGCTCCAGCAGAACCAAATATCACAGTGCAGCATAATATACTGCTCCAGCAGAACCAGATACCACAGTGCAGCACAAAACACCTCCCGAGCAGAACCAAATATCACAGTGCAGCACAATATACCGCCCAGCAGAACCAGATACCACAGTGCAGCACAATATACTGCCTCAGTGGAACCAAATACCACAGTGCAGCATAATATACTGCCCCAGCAGAATCAGATACCACAGTGCAGCACAATATACTGCCCCAGCAGAACCAAACACCAAAGTGCAGCAAAATATACTGTCGCCTTTAATTCAGCTGCATCACAGTCTGGAAGACGGCAATGCAGTTGACTTTAGGAGGGCACCTGTGGCCACTGATCAGGTGCAGAAGTAATAAATGTAACCCTTAGTGTTTATATGCCCCATGTCTTCTTTACCACACATCTGAATAATGTTGTGTCCGCAGCATGTGATTTTTACCATCACATTATATTATATTATCAGATAGCAACTGAAGAAACTGAGGCACCCCTGCTGACTAGCTTTTTGAAGAGGCCTCGGTGCTCCAGTGAGCGCTGCAGCCTCCTTACAGCATTAAAGAGGACCTTTCATGGGTCTGAACATTGTAAGATAACTATCTGGACATGTAGAGCAGCGCCCAGGGATCTCACTGCACTTATTATCCCTGGGCGCCGCTCCGTTCGCCCCCTGTGGCCCTGTTACCTTCTCCCGCACTGTATGGTGATTACTATTATCGGTTCACCAGGGAAGAGTCTGCCCTGTTTCTCCCTGGCTGTATGAGAATAGCTATTATCGGTAAACAAAGGAGGAGTCTGCCCTGTTTCTCCCTGGGCGTTCCTTCTCCCTGGCTGTATGGTAATTGCTATTATCGGTAAACAAAGGAGGAGTCTGCCCTGTTTCTCCCTGGGCGTTCCTTCTCCCTGGCTGTATGATAAATAGCTATTATCGGTAAACAAAGGAGGAGTCTGCCCTGTTTCTCCCTGGGCGTTCCTTCTCCCGCACTGTATGGCGATTACTATTATCGGTTCACCAGGGAGGAGTCTGCCCTGTTTCTCCCTGGGTGTTCCTTCTCCCTGGCTGTAGCGATGTCCAATCGCAGCGCAGAGCTCACAGCCTGGTTTTTTTTTTTTTATCTCCCTGGCTGTGAGCTCTGCACTACGATTGGACAGCGCTACAGCCAGGGAGAAAAAACAAAACAACTCACCTACTCCCTTGGCTGTGACGCTCTCCGCTGTGATTGGACAGTACTACAGACAGGGGAGAAAAAGACGCCCGCGGAGAAAGACTCAGTCTCCTCCTCATTGTTCTGATGCTAAAATTAGCATACCAGGTGGGAGAATACAACGGGGGCCACTTAGGGCGAACAGAGCGGCGCATAGAAAAAATAGTAAGTGCAGTTAGATCCCTACACTATGTATCCTGATACTTAGTTTATAATGTTTGGATCCATGAAAGGTCCTCAACATTCTTTATTATGCTACACAGAATGAAGCTTTTTCTTCTCAGTTGCTGGTTCACTCACCACACAGCACGTATCATGGCTTTATAAAAATCTAAATACAAAACTGAAGAAACTTCCATTGACAATCCATTCCTGCAAAGACAGATACTTTTTTTTTCTTAAAGGGACAATACCGTCAATTTTTTATTTATTTTTTGCAAAATGTGAATATTCTATGTATTATTTCTTTTTTACAAATATACAGATGGATGTTGTTGTTTTTTGGATTTAGTTTTTGAAGTCACTCCATGTATTCTACATCCATTCCTGGCTCTTAACTTTCTTATCTGGCCTATCAAGATAACAACAGCACTGCTGTACAGTTATCCAAATTCTACTAATCTACTATTTTACTAACATATCTTCTAATCTACTATTTTACTAACATATCTTCCCATCACAGCAGTAGTAAACGAACAGTGGGTTCCCAATCAATGGAGGAGTTTTATCTCTCTGTGCTGGCTGTTTTGGATTTCCTTTTCAATGACCTAATACTGTCAGAAGTGGCCATTAAAGGAAACCAACCTTAACTTTTAGGTAATTTTGTGAATATGCAGTAATAAGATCACCCCCCGTCTCACAGAAGTCTATGGGTCCATGAAAACACTGAGAGAACATGGAAGGCATCTGTGTTCTGTCACTGGTTTTCACTGACCATTGGTAGGAGATGCTCTTGAAATCCCTTTTTCAACCTAATAATGTACATGGAATATGGATGACATAAGGCTGCTTCACATCAGCACTATTATTTCCGTTCTTGTGCTACGTTATAAGAGGAGAACAATGAAAATAACGGAAGAGCCGAATTCGACAAACAACAAATGAACGGAGCCTAACAGATCCCTTTGGCTATAATGGGATCCATTAGGTTTCCATTTTGGAGAACCTTTTTTTTTTTTTTTTTCGTGAAGAAAAAAGTCCTATATGCAGTCTTGTCATGAACGTGTGAATAAGGGTGAGGTAATATCAACATTAGTTTTAAGTTCTTCTGATCCATCAGAAGAACAGACAAATAAGGGGGGAAAAAACTAATCCTGTTAAAAAAAAAATATATATATATCTGTTTTATTATTGACGGATCAAAAGAACGGTTATGTGAACGCGCCCTAAGGTCTAACTTGTAATATTGTTACTCTCAAGAAATACATCCAAGGCAGTTTTTGAACCCTTTTAGACTAGGGTCACACCTGTGATATGCAACTTCCATTGTCCTGCTCCATTAGAGGGGAAAAACAACAAAAATAACAGAAGTGCTAGGAGACATAGAAGACACATAACTGAATGGAGCCAAACAGACCCCACTTACTACACTGCTCAAAAAAATAAAGGGAACACAAAAATAACACATCCTAGATCTGAATTAATTAAATATTGTTCTGAAATACTTTGTTCTTTACATAGTTGAATGTGCTGACAACAAAATCACACAAAAAAAAAAAATGGAAATCAAATTTTTTAACCCATGGAGGTCTGGATTTGGAGTCACCCTCAAAATTAAAGTGGAAAAACACACTACAGGCTGATCCAACTTTGATGTAATGTCCTTAAAACAAGTCAAAATGAGGCTCAGTAGTGTGTGTGGCCTCCACGTGCCTGTATGACCTCCCTATAACGCCTGTGCATGCTCCTGATGAGGTGGCGGACGGTCTCCTGAGGGATCTCCTCCCAGACCTGGACTAAAGCATCTGCCAACTCCTGGACAGTCTGTGGTGCAACGTGACGTTGGTGGATAGAGCGAGACGTGATGTCCCAGATGTGCTCAATTGGATTCAGGTCTGGGGAACGGGCGGGCTAGTCCATAGCATCAATGCCTTCGTCTTGCAGGAACTGCTGACACACTCCAGCCACATGAGGTCTAGCATTGTCTTGCATTAGGAGGAACCCAGGGCCAACCGCACCAGGATATGGTCTCACAAGGGGTCTGAGGATCTCATCTCGGTACCTAATGGCAGTCAGACTACCTCTGGCGAGCACATGGAGGGCTGTGCGGCCCTCCAAAGAAATGCCACCTCACACCATTACTGACCCAATGCCAAACCGGTCATGCTGGAGGATGTTGCAGGCAGCAGAACATTCTCCACGGCTTCTCCAGACTCTGTCACGTCTGTCACATGTGCTCAGTGTGAACCTGCTTTCATCTGTGAAGAGCACAGGGCGCCAGTGGCGAATTTGCCAATCTTGGTGTTTTCTGGCAAATGCAAAACGTCCTGCACGGTGTTGGGCTGTAAGCACAACCCCCACCTGTGGACGTCGGGCCCTCATATCACCCTCATGGAGTCTGTTTCTGACCGTTTGAGCAGACACATGCACATTTGTGGCCTGCTGGAGGTCATTTTGCAGGGCTCTGGCAGTGCTCATCATGTTCCTCCTTGCACAAAGGCGGAGGTAGCGGTCCTGCTGCTGGGTTGTTGCCCTCCTACGGCCTCCTCCACGTCTCCTGATGTACTGGCCTGTCTCCTGGTAGCGCCTCCATGCTCTGGACACTACGCTGACAGACACAGCAAACCTTCTTGCCACAGCTCGCATTGATGTGCCATCCTGGATAAGCTGCACTACCTGAGCCACTTGTGTGGGTTGTAGACTCCGTCTCATGCTACCACTAGAGTGAAAGCACCGGCAGCATTCAAAAGTGACCAAAACATCAGCCAGGAAGCATAGGAACTGAGAAGTGGTCAGGTCACCATCTGCAGAACCACTCCTTTATTGGGGGTGTCTTGCTAATTGCCTATAATTTCCACCTGTTGTCTATCCCATTTGCACAACAGCATGTGAAATTGATTGTCACTCAGTGTTGCTTCCTAAGTGGACAGTTTGATTTCACAGAAGTGTGATTGACTTGGAGTTACATTGTGGGGTTTAAGTGTTCCCTTTATTTTTTTGAGCAGTGTATAATGGGGTCCATTCGAGAATCCACTTTTTTTTAGAACACAAAAAAGTATTGCAAGGTTATGAACGGATCCTCCAGACAGATCTAAGCAAACCCTTAGGCCTCTTTCACACGGGCGTTGCGGGTGACGTGCGGGAAAATGCACGATTTTTCCCTGCGAGTGCAAAGCGTTTTAATGCATTTTGCACGCGCGTGAGAAAAATCATCATGCTTGGTACCCAGACTTCTTCACAGAAGTTCGGGTTTGAGTTAGGTGTTGTGTAGATTTTAATTTTTTCCCTTATAACATAACATGGTTATAAGGGAAAATAATAGCATTTTTAATACAGAATGCTTAGTAAATTAGGGATAGAGGGGTTAAAAAAAATAAAAAAATAATTAAACTCACCTCATCCACTTGTTCGCGCTGCCCGGCTCGTGTTCTTCTTCTTCTTTGATGACCTAGGAGGAAAAGGACCTTTGGCGACGTCACTGCGCTTATCACATGGTCCATCACCATTGTGATGGACCATGTGATGAGCGCAGTAACAACACCAAAGGTCCTTCTCCTCCCAGGTCATCGAAGAAGAAGAAGAAAGAACACGAGCCGGGCAGCTCGAACAAGTGGATGAGGTGAGTTTAATAATTTTTTCTTTTTTTAACCCCTCCATCCCTAATTTACTTAGCATTCTGTATTAGGAATGCTATTATTTTCCATTATAACCATGTTATAAAGGGAAAATAATAAAATCTACACAACACCAAACCCGAACTTCTGTGCGGGTGCAATGCGTTCACCTCACGCATTGCACCCGCAAGGAAAACTCGCTCGTGTGAAAGGGGCCTTAGGCCACCTGCACATGAGTGCGGGTGAACGAACATAAGATCCACACAAATTTCACATGTAGATTTATGTGCGTTTCTCCACAATATCCGCATCAAAATCTGTAATGTCATTGTGAATTTTAGTGTGGATTAGATTAATTCATAGGAGAATGGTGAAATCTATAGCTAAACCACAAACATAATTGACATGTTGAGGATTTGGAAATCCACACGGCAAATCAATTTCCGCATAGGAAAAATTTCACAAAGCGTACATGAGATTTTTGTGTAATACAATACACTTTGCTGGTTCTGTACTACGTTGTGGTTTTTCCACACAGAAATCCGCACAGAAAAAAAACACACATATGCCGCAATATGTGTAGGTGGCCTTAACCCCTTCCTGCCCAGGCCATTTTTTGCAAATCTGACATGTGTCACTTTATGTGGTGATAACCTTAAAACGCTTTTACTTATCCAGGCCATTCTGAGATTGTTTTCTCGTCACATATTGTACCTTATGACAGTGGTAAATTTGAGTCAAAATATTTCATATTTATAAAAATAATACCAAATTTACCCAAAAATTTTGAAAAATTTGCAATTTTCACAATTTCAATTTCTCTGCTTTTAAAACAGATAGTGATACCTCCTAAAATAGTTATTACTTTACATTTCCCATATGAATTTATGTTAGGATCATTTTGTAAATTACATTTTCTTTTTTTAGGATGTTAGAAGGCTTAGAAGTTTAGAAGCAAATCTTGAAATTTTTCAATTTTTTTTCTCCAAAACCCACTTTTTAAGGCCCAATTCAGGTCTGAAGTCACTTTGTGAGGTTTACATAATAGAAACCTCCCAAAAATGACCCCATATTAGAAACTACACCCCTCAAGGTATTAAAAACTGATTTTACAAACTTTCTTAACCCTTTAGGTGTTCCACAAGAATTAAAGGTATATGTAGATGAAATTTCAGAATTTCACTTTTTTGGCATATTTTCCAGTTTAATAATTTTTTTCTAGTAACAAAGCAAGTGTTAACAGCCAAACAAAACTTAAAATGCATTTCCCTGATTCTGTAGTTTACAGAAACACCCCATATGTGGTCGTAAACTGCTGTACGGGTACACAGCAGGGCGTAGAAGGAAAGGAACGCCATATGGTTTTTGGAAGGCAGATTTCACTGGGATAATTTTAAGCTGCCACGTCACATTTGCAGACCCCCTGATGCACCCCTAGAGTAGAAACTCCAAAAAAAATATAAAAAAAATTGTAAACTACGGGATAAGGTGGCAGTTTTGTTGGTACTATTTTAGGGTACATATGATTTTTGGTTGCTCTATATTACACTTTTTGTTAGGCAAGGTAAGTTTTGGCACAGTTTTAATTCTTTGTTATTTACAATCTTCATCTGACAGATTAGATCATGTGGTATTTTTATAAAGCAGGTTGTTACGGACGCGACAATACAAAATATAACTACTTTTTTTGGTTGTTTGTTTCAGTTTTACCTAATAAAGCATTTTTGAAAAGAATTTTTTATTTTTTTTGTGTCTCCATACACTGAAAGCCATACTTTTTTTTTTTTTTTTTTTGGGCGACTGTCTTATGTAGGGGCTCATTTGTTTTGGTATGAGATGACGGTTTGATTGGTACTATTTTGGGGTGCATATGACTTTTTGATCGCTTGATATTACACTTTTTGTGATGCAAGGTGCCAAAAAATTGTTTCTTTAAAACCCTTTTTTTTTTTTTTTTTTTTTACGGTGTTCATCTGAGGGGTTAGTTCATGTGATATTTTTACACAACAGGTTCTTACAGAAGCGGCGATACTTAATATGTATACTTTTTTTATTTTATTTAATTTTAAAGAAGAACAGCATTTTTGAAACAAAAAAAATCATGTTTTAGTGTCTCCATTTTCTGAAAGCTATATTTCAATTTTTTTGGGCCGACAGTCTTATATAGGGTATAATTTTTGCAGGATAAGATGACTGTTTGATTGGTACTATTTTGGGGTGCATATGACTTTTTGATAGCTTGCTATTACACTTTTTGTGATGTAAGGTGACAAAAAAAGCCTTTTTTTTTACACCATTTTTATTATTATTATAATTTTTTTTACAGTGTTCACCTGAGGGGTGAGGTCATGTGAAATTTTTATAGAGCAGGTCGTCACGGACATGGCAATACCTAATATGTATACTTTTTATTATTATTATTTAAGTTTTACACAATAATATCATTTTTGAAACAAAATAAAAAAAATCATGTTTTAGTGTCTCCATAGTCTGAGAGCCATCTTTTTATGTTTTTTGGGCGATTGTTTTAGGTAGGGGCTAATTTTTTTTGCGAGATGAGGTGACGTTTAGATTACTATTTTGGGGGGCATACGCCTTTTTGATCGCTAGGTGCTGCACTTTTAGTGAGGTGACAGTTTGTATTTTATTTTTTGATGGTGTTCACCTGAGGGATTATATCATGTGATATTTTTATAGTCGGTCGATACCTAATGTTTCTACTTTTCTTTTTTTCCCTATTTTTTTTTTTTACTTTACTTTGGGACGCTTTTTATTGTAATGCATTGTAATACACTTACAGTCTGCTTTCCTGTGAGATCCAGGGGGGCTGGATCTCACAGGCTGTCACGGAAGGCATCGAGCTGCCTTCCCTGCCATCGGGTCCTCATCACAGCAGCGCAGGGACCTGATAGCCGCCCCGTACCCGAAATGATCCCGCAGTGCGAGGGTTAATGCGCCGACATCGATGTTTTCACTGATGCCGGCACATACAGCAGGGGTCTGGCTATCAGTGACTGCCGGACTCCTGCTGCTGATCAGGCGGGTGCAGAAGCTGAACATGTACGGCGCTGGTCTTTAAGGGGTTAATGATTTCACCATCATAACCTCCTTTGACAGAGAGTTCTATAGTCTCACTGCTCTTACAGTAAAGAATCCTATTCTATGTTGGTGTAGAAACCTTCTTTCATCCAGATGTAGAGGATGTCCCCTTGTTACCGTTACAGTCCAGGGTATAAACAGATCACAGGAGAGCAGAGGTTGCGCTACATTTTTTTCTAGCAGAGAAAAAAAAATACTCTTACCATTTTCAACAAGTATTTTTAGTCAAAGAGGAACACCAAAATAAGAGGCTTTTTTTCTGTCAAAGTAGCCATGTGAGGTCTTGTCCTATGTAAGATGAATTGCATTTTTTGTGATCTTATTTTGGGATACATATAACTTATTGGTTAACTATTATTAACTTTATTTAGGGTGGTAATGGAAAAAAAGCTCTGCCACCGCACTGTAAATTTATGATGCTCACCATTTGGAATAATTAGCAGGTTACTTTTATTTGATGGGACACTGCGATTACTGTGATACCAAATATGTACAACTTCTTTCTCTCCAGAAGTGGTGGCTGACCTGCCTCTACAGGGAGCAGCAGTTTAAGGCCTGAGTACGAAAGCCCATGTAGGCCTGATGCCTATGAGGCAGTAGAACAGCACAGAAGGATGCAGATGATAGTGATCACGTCATCAAGTCACAGCGCAGGAGGTCATCGTGATATCACTGTGACCACCTGCACCAACTCAGACCAGAAGAAGCCTGTTTGCCTGCAGTACAGACGGCTGCGGAAGAACAGGAGTCAGTGTGGCACTATGTGTAGTCTGAACACAGTCCAAGGCCATGGCAGTCTGAGTACATGTATACACGAGAAAGCAAGATGAGGTTGGGGCAGGCAGCATTCATAGGTATCTGAGAAAGCACTCTAAAGTAAGGGCAGGAAGCAAAGAATCATAGTCCAGAAACAGGCAGGGTTCGCACACAGGCTGGCAGGCATAAAAAGCATGCCTTCATTAGGACTAGCAAACACACAGAATACCCAAAGCTCAAGCAACGAAGTGACAGAAAGCAAGGGGGAAGGATTAATTAATCTCAACAGCATTGAAGAGAAGTTCACTAAACACTAGCTTGAATACACACAGGGAGAGTGGTGCGATGTCCGCGCCTGCTTGGTAAGGTGTAAGAGCGGTGGACACGGGCCACCAGCGTAACACTTTATGCAGGTGACGTCTTATTCATCGGTCACGTGGCCTAGGCACAGCTCATCCTCATAGAAGTAAATGGGCCTGAACTGCGATACCAACCACAGCCCCTATACAATGTACGGCGCTGTGCTTTGTAAACTGCGAGAAGCCTGCGGCGCTGACAGGAATGCCTGTGCCTTCTCAAACAGCTGAATGGTGGCGTCCCAGGTGTCGCACCTCCACCGATCAGATCCAGAGGATAGGTCATAGAAACATAGAATGTGAGAACCATTTGGCCCATCTAGTCTGCCCAATATACTGAATACTATGGATAGCCCCCGGCCCTTATCTTATATGAAGGATGGCCTTATGCCTATCCCATGCATGCTTAAACTCCTTTACTGTATTTGCAGCTACCACTTCTGCAGGAAGGCTATTCCATGCATCCACTACTCTCTCAGTAAAGTAATACTTCCTGATATTACTTTTAAACCTTTGCCCCTCTAATTTAAAACTATGTCCTCTTGTAGCAGTTTTTCTTCTTTTAAATATTCTTTCCTCTTTTACCTTGTTGATTCCCTTTATGTATTTAAAAGTTTCTATCATATCCCCTCTGTCTCGTCTTTCTTCCAAGCTATACATGTTAAGGTCCTTTAATCTTTCCTGGTAAGTTTTATCCTGCAATCCATGTACCAGTTTAGTAGCTCTTCTCTGAACTCTCTCCAAAGTATCAATATCCTTCTGGAGATATGGTCTCCAGTACTGAGCACAATACTCCAAATGAGGTCTCACTAGTGCTCTGTAGAGCGGCATGAGCACCTCCCTCTGTCTACTGGTAATGCCTCTCCCTATACACCCAAGCATTCTGCTAGCATTTCCTGCTGCTCTATGACATTGTCTGCCTACCTTTAAGTCTTCTGAAATAATGACCCCTAAATCCCTTTCCTCAGATATTGAGGTTAGGACTGTATCACTGATTTTATATTCTGCTCTTGGGTTTTTACGCCCCAGGTGCATTATCTTGCACTTATCAACATTAAATTTTAGTTGCCAGATTTTTGACCATTCCTCTAGTTTTCCCAAGTCCTTTTCCATTTGGTGTATCCCTCCAGGAACATCAACCCTGTTACAAATCTTTGTGTCATCAGCAAAAAGACACACCTTACCATCATCAGTTAGAAAAAGTTAGAAAACCCCTTTAAATAATTATTTGATCCAATAGCAGTTTCCCAAGAAGTATGTATGAACATATTTATTAGCATTAGTGACAAACTATGTATCTGGAGGGTACTATTTATCCTTAAAGAGAACGTCTCGTAGGCCTGAACAGTCTTATAGGCCATGCAGTGCTCCTATGGAGGAAAATGGTAGGCAAATTAGCTCTCTTTCCCAAAAAGAAAAGAAAGCTGTTCATCTGGAACCATACTGTCTAACCATATATACACGCTATGGATATAATATGGTACTAGGGTTGCACCGGGGATCGAATTATTGATACCCAAATCGATACTTTTGTACTAGTAACGATTAGATACCGGGATTTGCCATTTACCGATACTAGGCTGCACTACTGCTGATCACAGCTCCCGTCATAGAGGTCGGGTTCCGGCTATGCGATTCTGTTTTTGTATTAATGGTTTAATTGGTGGCGCAGTGTGCACCCCCTCCCCCAACCCCCCTCTATTAAATCATTTTTTTTTTTTTTTTTTTTTATTACAGTATTTTTTTTTTTTTCCAAAACACAGAAAAACCAATACAACAATAATGGACCGTCCAGAAGGTCCATATTGCAAAACATTTTACATTTACATTAACCTTTTACCCCAAATACCCACCCACCCCCTTAAATCATTGGTGGCACAGTGCGCCCCCCCAGTATTAAATCATTTGTGGCATAGTGGCCACAGGGTCCCCTCCTCCTCATTGGTGGTGCAGTGGCAGTTGTGATCCTGGGGATCCGATCGGTTGCCATGGCAGCTACTGAAGCCCTGGCTGCCATGGTAACATCCCTGATGCTGTGTGCACAAAGCACAGGGCGGCAGGGAGAATGTAAAGTCCCATTCTCCCTAATAGATCTCTATTAGGGAGAATAGGACAAGGGTTCTAGCCCCTAAGGGGAGAAATGGTTATTAAAGTAAAAAAAAAAAAAAAAAAAAACACACCAAAATATTAAGTATAATTCAACCCCTTTCCCAATTTTACATATAAAATATATAAACAATAAGTGGCAGATGAGGTTTAACACTGACAAATATAAAGTTATGCACATGGGAAGGAATAATGCAATACCGTGCATACTAAATGGTAAAAATCTCGGTAACACCGACATGGAAAAGGATCTAGGAATTTTAATAAACAGCAAACTAAGCTGCAAAAACCAGTGTCAGGCAGCTGCTGCCAAGGCCAATAAGATAATGGGTTGCATCAAAAGGCGCATAGATGCCCGTGATGAGAACATAGTCCTACCACTTTACAAATCGCTAGTCAGACCACACATAGAGTACTGTGTACAGTTCTGGGCTCCTGTGAACAAGGCAGACATAGCAGAGCTGGAGAGGGTTCAGAGGAGGGCAACTAAAGTAATAACTGGAATGGGGCAACTACAGTACCCTAAAAGATTATCAAAATTAGGGTTATTCACTTTAGAAAAAAGTTGACTGGGGGAGATCTAATTACTATCTATAAATATCAGGGGTCAGTACAGAGATCTCTCCCATCATCTATTTATCCCCAGGACTGTGACTGTGACGAGGGGACATCCTCTGCGTCTGGAGGAAAGAAGGTTTGTACACAAACATAGAAGAGGATTCTTTACGGTAAGAGCAGTGAGACTATGGAACTTTCTGCCTGAGGAGGAGGTGATGGTGAGTACAATAAAGGAATTCAAGAGGGGCCTGGATATATTTCTGGAGCGTAATAATATTACAGGCTATAGCTACATGAGAGGGGTCGTTGATCCAGGGAGTTATTCTGACTGCATGATTGGAGTCGGGAAGGAATTTTTTATTCCCCTAAAGTGGAGAAAATTGGCTTCTACCTCACAGGTTTATTTATTTTGCCTTCCTCTGGATCAACTTGCAGGAAAACAGGCCAAACTGGATGGACAAATGTATTTTTTCGGGCCTTATGTACTATGTTACTAATAAATAAATAAACATATTATATTATAAGTCTGAAAAGTCCAAACTATTAAAATTTTGAAAAAAAATATCTCCTATATGGTGAATGCCATAACAGAAAAATAAAAACTGCGCGATTTGACATTTTTTATCACCTTGTCCCCCCCAAAATAGAATAGGACTGTTCGATTATGGGCCGGACGTTCCATAAAATGCAGATTTTTGGTATGTTTTTTTTTTTTTTTGCGTGGTATCGAATGGTATCAAGTATTGCAATACTTTTTTTATGGTATCAACATAGAATCACAATTTTGGTATCGTGACAACCCTACATGGTACTGCTATGGATTTTTTTAAAGGAGTTCTCCGGCCTTTTAATATTGATGGCTTATCCTCGGGTCATCAATATCAGATTGGCAAGTGTCCGACACCCGGTACCCCTGCTGATCAGCTGTATGAAGAAAAGGCGCCCGCAGTGGGCGTGTGCCGTCTCCGTTCTCCCTTCTTGCTCGCTGGTGCTATGTCTATGGTGAGCAGGAAGAGAGAAGGAAGACAGCATACGCACATTGCACGTGCCTTCCCTTCATACATCTGATATTGATGACCTATCCTGAGGATAGTTCATTAACATTAAAAGCTCGGACAACCCCTTTAACCTTGGGTTGTAGAAGGATATTTGTAAGCTAGAAGGGCTTCAAAGCAGTTTAAAAAAATCTTTTGGTCATCAGCTCAGACCATTTATCTATTAACAACTTTAAAGGGGCTGTCTCACCTCACACACTGGTGGCATATCGCTAGGATATACCACCAGTGTCAGATGGATTGGGGTCCCACCTCTCCGACCGACACCTATTTTGATAACGGGCTCCGCAAAGTGAAAGAGTGAACTGTGAATGGACGACCGCCTCTCTATTTACCGCAATGGGACCACCGGATATAGCTGAACCAGAACTCCACTGCGATGGTGTGGTGTGCTCTCATTCACCTTGGGGGGGGCCCATTCTGGAGAAAGGAGCGGGTCTCGGAGGTGGGAACCACACCTATCGGACGCTAGGATATGCCACCAATGTATGAGATGACACAACCCCTTTAAGGCTGGGTTTACATGTTCAAGTTTTTCACATGTTCAAGTAGAGGATACTAATAGTGGAAAGGCTGAGTCTTATCCTCCTATTGAATCCACTCCTGGTTTTGGCTTCAAAACTGCATCCAAAAACCTGAACGTGTAAACCCAGCCTAAATCGAAACGGAAATTAATAATGCAGTATTCCCACACTAGCAATTGTTAGAAGATAGTCAAAACCATTTTCCTCACAGAGCCAAATTTTTTGCATCGAGGATTAGTTTGTGTCTTGTGACCACGGAGCAGGAGTGAAGCACTTGCTATTACGTGGTCACCCGTCGGCCTGCACCACGCTGCACTGTATCCTGACACATCGTCAGGGCATAGTGCACGTAAGCGCTGTATGACGTCAGGAAGCGGGACGAGTGCGCAGAGAAGCGGGACGAGCTGTGGAGCGGCGGCCCTACAGGAAAGGTAAGTATTTTATGTCACTGGCACTGGGGACATGGCTAGGAGGGGGAGATGGTGGCACTGGGGGGGCAAGCTGGTGGCACAGGGGGGGGACCGCTGATGGCACTGGGGGGGGGAGCCTGATGACTTTTTATAATGAAAAACGTGCTTTTAATTAGTTATTAGAGTACTTGATTAATCGTTGGCTTAATCGATAGAGTACTTGATTACAAAAATAGTCGATAGCTGCAGCCCTATTCTGCATTAAGAGGGATATGCTGAAAAACTCACAATGTGATTAAAAGTATATTCAGTACAACACCAGCGTTTAAAAGGACAGCAGCAAGTATTTGAAATACTTAGCATTCCTAAGGCCTCTGGAAATTAAGTGGCAATCAAACGCTTCCTTTAGGCCCCCTGCACACGAACTTCCCGTTGCCGTATTGCCGACCGCATTTGCGGATCCGCAATACACGGGTGCCGTTCCGTGGGCATTCACTTCAATGGGTCCGCAAATCCGGAGATGCGGAATGGTGCGGAACAGAAGCACGGAACGGAACCCTACGGAAGCACTACGGAGTGCTTCTGTGGGGTTTCGTCCCGTACTTCCGTTCCGCAAAAAGATAGAACATGTCCCATCTTTTTGCAGAACGGCCGGATCGCGGACCCATTCAAGTAAATGGGTCCGCGACCCGCTGCAGCTGCCCCACGGACTGTATTCGTGCATTGCGGTCCGCAGCACGACCACGGGGTGCACACGTTCACATGCACGGTGCTTTACTTTTTTAGAGAATTTCAGCACACCAAATGGTGGAGTTAAAATGGTTTTCAGACATTTTAATACTGATAACCTATCTTCAGGATAGGTCATTAGTATCTGATCAGTGGGGGTCCTAAGTCGCTTTGTTTTATCCACGGACAAATTATTCAGGCCAGATGTTTAAGGATTTTCAGCTCTACCATATACCTGACATCTTTGAACAGTCCATTCTCCTTGAGGACCACTTTTCAACACAATTTTGGGTGTTTGAGTCTCAAAGGGGATTCAGTGTATGTCATGTTGTTAACTGGCCAATTTCATGTTAGTTTTATAAACAATTTTTCTTTAATGCATTTTTAGGGCGAGTTTAAATAAGGCTTGAGGCTACAATGTGACATGTATCATGTGACAGCAAAAAAAAGTTTCAGAAAAGTCGCAGGTCAGTCAAATACCGCACGCAGATTACATTAAGGTCAACAGAGCAAAAGATGCGCGCGACTTGCAACCTGAAATAATATTCATCAGGTCTGGATTTTCTGCAACCGTTGCGTCACATTTGCAGCAGGTCACAGTGACGCCGTTGATAAACAACAAACCCCATGTCGCACAAGACAGCAGCCCCTGCCTTATCCTACATTGCATTTATAGGGAAGAAAGTTTGTTGTAATTAAAAAGTAGAGCTGTCCTCAATACATTCAGTAAATATCTCTGCTGCCACCACATGGACAAAATAGCGATTTACACGTAAAGAAAAACAAATTTAATATGAAGGCACCGAATCTAAGAATGCTACAGAAGGAAAGCTGTAGAGTAAAAAATATACATAAACCTCTTATTGTATGTATACTAATGCCAGGAGCCTGACTGAGGGTACTTTCACACTTGCGTTTTTCTTTTCCGGCATAGAGTTCCGTCACAGGGGCTCTATACCGGAAAAGAACTGATCAGTTTTTTCCCCATGCATTCTAAATAAGGAGCAATCCGTTCAGGATGCATCAGGATGTCTTTAGTTCAGTCTTTTTGACTGTTCAGGACGGAGATAATACCGAACCATGCTGCGGTTTTATCTTGGGCCCAAAAAACTGAACACTTGCTTAAATGCCAGATCCGGCATTTTTTTCCCATAGGAACGTATTAGTGCCGGATCCGGCATTAAAAATACCACAATGCCGGATCTATCCTTCCGGTCGGCGCATGCGCAGACCTTTAAAATTTTTAAAATAGTAACGGACCCGTTTGTCCGTATGACAAACGGACAGACTGATACGTTCTTGCAATGCATTTGTGAGACGGATCTGCATCCGGATCAGTCTACAAATGCTGTCCGTTTGCATGCAGATTGCCAGATCCGGCAGGCAGTTCCGGCGACGGAACTGCTTGCCTGATCACTCTGCCGCAAGTGTGAAAGTACCCTAATAAAACTGGTGAACTGGAATTAGTGATGTGCGAGGAGGACTATGACATAGTGAGAATAACGGAGACCTGGCTGGATGATAACTATGACTGGGCAGTTAATGTACAGGGTTACAGTCTGTTTTGAAAGAATCGTCAAAACCGGAGAGGGGGAGGGGTCTGCCTTTATGTAAAGTCCTGTCTAAAGCCCACAGTCCGAGAAGATATAAGTGAGGGACATGAACATGTGGAGTCACTGTGGGTAGAGATACATGGAGGGAAAAACAATAAAATACTCAGTTTATTATAAACCACCTAATATACCAAAGTCCACAGAAAATATACTACTAAGGGAAATAGACGAGGCGGCAGATCATAATGAGGTGGTTATTATGGGGGACTTCAACTACCCAGATATAGACTGGGAAACTGAAACCTGTACATCTCAAAAGGAAACAGGTTCTTGGCAATAACCAAAAATAATTACCTTTCCCAACTGGTTCAGGACCCGACTAGAGAGATACTGGACTTAGTATTAACCAATAGACCTGACAGAACAACAGACGTGCAGGTTGGCGGACACCTGGGAAATAGTGACCATAAAGTAATAACCTTCCAATTGTCATTCAAAAGAGCGTTTCTTCAGGGAGGAACAAAAATACTAAACTTCAAAAAAGCTAAATTTAGCTAAGAGAGGCCATAGGCCTAACTAACTGGGACAAAGTCCTCAAAAATAAAAATACAGCCACAAAATGGGATATTTTTAAAACCATCCTAAAATCTAATTGCGAGCGGTACATACCTTATGGCAGGGGTGGCCATGGGGCTCCTCGCAGCTTCACTTGCAGCTCTCTGATGAGCGCGCTCTCCTCTACATATGCGGCTCGCAGGGAAGCGGGCCAGGGATGTCGCAGGTTTCGAAATATTAGCTGCACAGGGGAGAAGGAAGAAAGCAGTACCCCCCTCCCCCCTGTGCCGCTGACACCAATGAGAACACAGAGGGGAAGAGGAGGGGAGGGGCTGTGGCCACTGCCACCAATGAAGATAACTCACTCATTTATTCAAATACAGGAGGCGGGTGCTAGCTGCAGAATCATATAGCCCGCACCCAAGGGGTTATATAGCTGCACCTGAGGGGTTAACTGCCGGGCATCGCAGCACTGTCATAGAGGCCAGGGGTGTCGGCTATGTGATCCTGCCGGCACCCGCCTCCTGTATCTGTATTAAAGGTTAATTGTCATCGGTGGCGCAGTGCACTCCCCCCCCCCCCCCCCCTTAATAGGTGGATGCCCGCACTCTGACCTGAAGCTGTGCACATCAGGTCACTGTGGAGAGGGCGCCACAGTCTTCAGAGCAGCTGCAGAAGAGGTAGGATAAGCCCGCTTCTACACAGTTATTTTATTAAAGTACTGATCATGGGGGTCTTATCTGACATTAGGGTATGTGCTCAGATAAGACCCCAAAATCCTCATCAGACCCACAAAATTAGCCTCCCCAGTGCTCACATAAGACACCAAAAATCAGACACCCCATGCTCACATCTCCCCTATGTCAAATCACCCCCCCCCCCCTTCCCCACATGATCTCAGAATGGGGGTGGGGGGCGGTCATCTGAGCATGGGGGAGGTCATCTGAACATAAGGGTGTCATCTGTGCATGGGGCGTCATCTGAGAAATCTTGAAAAACATTGTGAAAAACAAAGATTGCCAGAAGTCTCACTAAAGCTGTCTACATTACAGATAGGAAAGGTGGTTTAAATGCACTTTTAAATGTTTGATAACTCAATTGTAGTAATACTGTTGTGTGCACGCATATTTGTGTAAATGGATAGCTTGTGGCTCCTGGCAGTCATACGATTTTTTTTTCTGGCTCTTTGTGTCTGTAAGGTTGGCCACCCCTGCCTTATGGGAATAAAAAGGTTAAGAAACAAGAAAAAAACAACGTGGATAAATAGAATTGTAAAGAAAGCAATAAATGACAAAAATAAAGCATTTAAATAACCAAAACAGGAAGGTTAGGGCTCTTTCACACCTGCGTTCTTGTCTTCCGGCATAGAGTTCCGTCGTCGGGGCTCTATGCCGGAAGAATCCTGATCAGGATTATCCTAATGCATTCTGAATGGAGTGAAATCCGTTCAGGATGCATCAGGATGTCTTCAGTTCCGGAACGGAACGATTTTTGGCCGGAGAAAATACCGCAGCATGCTGCGCTTTTTGCTCCGGCCAAAAATCCGGAACACTTGCCGCAAGGCCGGATCCGGAATTAATGCCCATTGAAAGGCATTGATCCGGATCCGGCCTTGAGCTAAACGTCGTTTCGGCGCATTGCCGGAGCCGACATTTAGCTTTTTCAGAGTGGTTACCATGGCTACCGGGACGCTAAAGTCCTGGCAGCCATGGTAAAGTGACGCGGGGAGCGGGGGAGCAGTGTACTTACCGTCCGTGCGGCTCCCCGGGCGCTCCAGAGTGACGTCAGGGCGCCCCAAGCGCATGGATCATGTGATCGCATTGGACACGTCATCCATGCGCATGGGGCGCTCTGACGTCATTCTGGAGTGCCCCGGGAGCCGCACGGACTGTAAGTATACCGCTCCCCCGCTCCTACTATGGCAAAAGCGTCCTGGGTGCCATAGTAACACTGAAAGCATTTTGAAGACGGTTCCGTCTTCAAATGCTTTCAGTACACTTGCGTTTTTCCGGATCCGGAGTGTAATTCCGGCAAGTGGAGTGCACGCCGGATCCGGACAACGCAAGTGTGAAAGAGGCCTAAGGAGGAAGCATTGAAAAACTATAGGGGAAATAAATAGAATATGTAAAAGACGAATAAAAGCAGCCAAACTACAGATCGAGAGATTAATTGCCAAATAGAGTAAAACGAACCCTAAAATGTTCTTTAATTACATAAATGGTAAAAAGTATAAATCTGAAGGTGTCGGCCCTTTACAGAGTAATGAGGGTTGGAGTTACAGACAGCAATGAGGAGAAAGCAAAGCTATTAAATATTTTTTTCTCCACTGTATTTACTGAAGAAAATAAACTGTCAGATGAAAAGCAGAATGTAAAAGTAAATTCCCCATTGAAAGTGCCCTGTCGTACCGAGGAAGAAGTACAGCGGCATCTTAAAAAGATAAAAAATTGACAAAATCACCAGGACCAGATGGCCTACACTCCTGTATTCTAAGAGAATTAAGTAATGTCATAGCCAGACCCTTATTTCTGATATTTAAGGACTCTATACTGACAGGGAGTGTTCCACAGGATTGGCGCATAGCAAATGTGGTGGCAATATTTAAAATGGTCCAAAAACAGAGCCCGGAAACTATAGGCCGGTAAGTTTAACATCTCTTGTGGGTAAACGGTTTGAAGGTTTTCTAAGAGATGCTATCTTGGAGTACCTCAATGAAAATAAGCAAATAACGCCTTATCAGCATGGCTTCATGAGGGAACGGTCATGTCAAACTAATTTAATCACTTTCTATGAGGAAGTAAGTTCTAGACTTGACCGGCGAATCAATGAATGTCGTATATCTGGACTTCTCCAAAGCATTTGACCCTGTACCACATAAAAGTTTAGTATATAAAATGAGAAAGCTTGGACTGGGAGAAAATGTCTGTATGTGGGTAAGTGACTGGCTCAGTGATAGAAAACAGAGGGTGGTTATTAATGGTACACACTCAGATTGGGTCACTGTCACTATTGGGGTAGCACAGGGTTCAGTATTGGGCCCTATTCTTTTCAATATATTTATTAATGATCTTGTAGAAGGCTTTCACAGTAAAATATAAATTTTTGCAGATGACCGTAAACTGTGTAATTAACACGGAAGAGGACAGTATACGGCTGCAGATGGATCTGGATAGCTAAGCTGTAGAAACCAGTGTCAGGCAGCTGCTGCCAAGGCCAATAAGATAATGGGTTGCATCAAAAGGGGCATAGATGCCCGTGATGAGAACATAGTCCTGCCACTTTACAAATTACTAGTCAGACCACACATGGAGTACTGTGTACAGTTCTGGGCTCCTGCGAACAAGGCAGACATGGCAGATCTGGAGAGGGTTCAGAGGAGGGCAACTAAAGTAATAACTGGAATGGGTGGACTACACAGTATCCTGGAAGATTATCAAAATTAGGGTTATTCACTTTAGAAAAAAGACCACTGAAGGGAGATCTAATAACTATGTATAAATATATCAGGGGTCAGTACAGAGATCTCTCCCATCATCTATTTATCCCCAGGACTAGGACTGTGACGAGGGGACATCCTCTACTTCTGGAGGAAAGAAGGTTTGTACACAAACATAGAAGAGGATTCTTTACGGTAAGAGGAGTGAGACTATGGAACTCTCTGCCTGAGAAGGTGGTGATGGCGAGTTCACTAAAAGAGTTCAAGAGGGGCCCGGATGTATTTCTGGAGTGTAATAATATTAGAAGCTATAGCTACTAGAGATGGGTTGTTGATCCAGGGAGTTATTCCGATTGCCTGATTTGAGTCGGGAAGGAATTTTTTCTCCTAAAGTGGGGAAAATTGGCTTCTACCTCGCAGTTTTTTTGTTTGTTTTTTGCCTTCCTCTGGATCAACTTGCAGGATAACAGGCTGAACTGGATGGACAGATGTCTTTTTTCAGCCTTATAAACGTTGTTACTATGTAACTACAGAACACAGAGCCATTACATGCAAATATAAAATGATACTTATTTAGAGTCTCAGACACAAGGCATGATACACACAAGAATATTGTATTAGTTTTAGGTAGAGATACCTAAAACTAATAGAGGGGTGGTTCCAGGGAGATTTTTTTTCTATAAAAAGGGAGCCAGAAAAAAATGACAAAGAATCATTACTCACCTCCATCAATCCCCTGCTGCTACCATTCTGCACTTCCGGTCCCAGCTTAACACAACCAGAAATGCAAAGAGAGGTCCACTTAGCCAATTACTAAGGCTAAGGCCAGTGATTGGCTGAGTGGGCTTTTCCTAGTGTGTTTTGTTGAGGCAGGACACGAAGTGCAGAGCAGCGGCACAACAGCTATGGCAGGAGAACATTAGTGAGTAACGATTCTTTGTTGTTTTTATAATCTTCTACTGGTTATCTCGCCAGAAAACCCCTTTAAAACAGTCAAGAAAAAAAATAATCCAGAAAATGCAACAAAAATACTTGTGCATCTGAATCCTATTACAGCATTTCATGTATATACTGTATAGCACCTGACAAGTGATCTCACTGACAACAGAAGCAAAATCCTATACTGTACACGTATTTTAAAGAATGGCATTATCTGTAACATACAGATCACTGAATACATAGGGACCTTCCTACACCTATTCTCTCACTCATACAGCCCAATTTCTCTTCTATTTTTGGAGACAAAAGAGACTACATTTTTAAATTGCCATACAACTCAGTATTTGCTTCCTTAGCATTACTGATAACCATATTATATTTGCAGTACATAAACCAATAGTTTGGACAATTCAGTTAATGTAAATCATGGTTAATGGACTTCCTATTCCTCATTAGGAATTTCCAGTCTGAGTGCTTAAAGTGTACCTAACCTTTTGAACAAGTCTATTAAAAACTATTCTAAATGCCATGTAATACCCTGTATTTTTCGCTTTATAAGACACACTTTTTTCCCCCATTATGAGGGCGCTCATTAGTATGCAAGAGGCGCAAGGGGGAGGTGAGTGTAGCGCTGCTAGCTCTGACTATACTCATTACTCCCTTGTTTTCTTCTGGGCGCCTACAGTGCTGTGTCCTGACTGTGTATAGCGTCAGGATGTAGTGCATGAAGGTGTGCACTATGACCTGGCATCGTCAGGTCAAAGTATGACACAGCACCAACAGAAGACCAAGGAGCGGTGAGTGCAGGAAAAGTGTGCCTCCCTTTTTCCCTAATTACTATGTTCTAGAACTTTTACTCATGCTCCTTTTTTGTGTTTAAATTTTACCGTCCAGAGCAGGAGAGGCAAGCATTTTATTTATTTTACTGTCTGATTTGAGGTCTGATGAAGATTGCGGGGTCTGATCTCTGGGGTCTCATTTGAGGTTTGATAAAGATTGGGGGTCTGATCTGATCTAATTTTTCTCCTCTAAAACCTAGGTGTGTCTTATGATCATGTGCATCTTATAACGCTAAAAATACGTTGCGACTGTAAACCCCACACATTTTCCACACCCAATTCTGCTATGTGTGGCCATAACCTAATAGTCTAACATGCTGCTGAACTGTGTACACAATCAGTAGGCTGAATTCACATAATGCTTTAGCCCTCCACAGTGCTTTCTGTTAGAGGGTATAGGAATGACAATTCAGACGTATACTTTGACGGGCGCACTGACTTAAATCCTTTGAACTCTGTTTACCCCATTCATCTTTGGACTTCATTTGACCTGTTTTCCACTCCTTTCTGGTATTTTTGTCGGACACAAAACTATGGTAGCCTGTACAATTCTGCCTGGCAAAAATGCAGAAAAGTAGTGGAACACAGGTCAAATAGAGTCCAGAAAGGAATACTCTGAACTCTGTTTAACCCATTAAAGTCAATGTATCCATCACAGTAAAAGCCTGAATACTGTTTTCAGGAAGTTAGGCTTCGTTCACATCACCGTTCACCCTTTCCGTACTCCTGCTCCATTTAGGAGCAGGAGAACGGAAAGGACGGAGAGGGCACATAACTGAGCCAAACGGAGCCTAAGGACCCCATAGACTATAATTGGGGCCGTTATGTTTCCGCTCAGAAGATGATTTTGGAGCGGAGACAAAAGTTGTGCTTGCAGGACTTTTGTCTCTGCTTCAAAATCATCTTCTGAGCGGAAACATAACGGACCCAATTATAGTCTATGGGGTCCTAAGAGCTCCGTTTGGCTCAGTTATGTGCCTTCTCCTAAACGGAGCAGGAGAACGGAAAGGCTGAACGGTGATGTGAACGAAGCCTTAGGCGTATACCCTGACAACAGCCCAGAGAAGGGCTAAAACACTATGTGAATGCAGTTTTTTAAAATAGATACATTTAAAAATAGAATTTATATAAAATGAAATGGATGAGACTGTCCAGACTCTGATGGCCAATGATAAAAAAGAAAAAGAAAAAGGAATGGGCAGTCCATTTAGAGTTAAATGGGTTGTCCCATTACAGACACTTTTCCCCTATCCATAGGATGGGGGATAAGGCCTCTTTCACACGGGCGTCGCGTGTGAGGGCCGGATAGGATGCGGTTGCGTCGTGGGAAAATGCACAATTTTTCCGCGCGAGTGCAAAGCGTTTTAATGCGTTTTGTACGAGCATGAGAAAAATCGGCATGTTTAGTACCTGGACCCGAACCCGGACTTCTTCACAGAAGTTCGGGTTTGGGTTAGGTATTCTGTAGATTTTATTATTTTCCCTTATAACATGGTTATAAGGGAAAATAATATCATTCTTTATACAGAATGCTTACTAAAATGTCCATTGAGGGGTTAAAAATAATAAACAAATTTAACTCACCCCATCCACTTGGTCGCGTAGCGGATCTCCTATTCTTTCTTCTTTCTTCAGAACCTGGGTAAAGGACCTTTGATGACATCACTGCGCTCATCACATGGACCATGTGATGAGCGCAGTGACGTCATCAAAAGGTCCTTTACCCATGTCATGAAGAAAGAAGAAAGAAGAGGAGATCCGCTACGAGACCAAGCGGATGGGACGAGTTAAATTTGTTTATTATATTTTAACCCCCTCCATCCCTAATTTACTTAGCATTCTGTATTAAAGAATGCTAATATTTTACCTTATAACCATGTTATAAGGGAAAATAATAAAGATCGGGTCCCCATCTGGATCGTCTCCTTAGCAACCATGGGTGAAAATCACACCGCATCCGCACTTGCTTGCGATTTTCACGCAGCCCCATTCACTTCTATGGGGCCTGCGTTGCGAAAAAAAAAAACGCACAATATAGAGCAGGGGTACTCAACTGGCGGACCGCGGTCCAAATACGGACCGCGGCCGCCAGTTGTCCGGACCCCGGCCATCCTTTAGAGCGCTGCTCCTCTCCTGCACACTGTGCCGTGCAGGAGGAGGAGCTTACCGGCGCACTTCCACCTGTCCCACAGCGCAGTGAGACAGGGCTTCCTCCACATGTAGCGCTCCTTCTCCTGCACACTCTGGCAGCTCTGCTCAATACAGCGGCGGCACAGGAGATGATCGTTCTCAGCAGCGCAGGAGGAGTCTCTCCCTCCCCCCTGTGCTGCTGCCCCCGCCGCTGCCAATAAGAAGAGGCAGGAGGAGGAGGGGAGGGGCTGTGGCCACTGCGCCACCAATGAAGAAAACTGACCTGTATTACAAATACAGGAGGCGGGTGCTGGAATCAAATAGCCGGCACCCGACCTCTGTGACAGGGAGCTGCGATCAGCTGCAGTTGAGTTAACCCTTCAGGTGCGGTACCTGAGGGGTTAATTGTAGCTGATCGCACCCCCCTGTCACAAAGGTCGGGTGCCGGCTATTTGATTCCAGCACCCGCCTCCTGTATTTGTATAAGAAACGTTGGTGGCACAGTGCACCCCCCCCCCCCCCCCCCAAACACCCCAGTATAAGAAACATTGGTGGCGCAGTGCCCCCCCCAGTATAAGAAACATTGGTGGCGCAGTGCGCCCCCCCTCCCCCCTTCCCCATTATAATAAACATTGGTGGCTCAGTGGGAGGTGCCAATGAGGGTTAAAAATAATAAAAGAAAATTAACTCACCTCCTCCAGTTGATCGCGTAACTACCGGTCTCCAGTTCTTACTACTTTCTTCAGGACCTGTGGTGACGTCACTGAGCTCATCACATGGCCCATTACCATGGTGATGGATCATGTGATGAGCTCAGTGATGTCACCACAGGTCCTGAAGAAAGAAGTAAGAACTGGAGACCGGCAGTTACGCGATCAACTGGAGGAGGTG
Source organism: Bufo bufo (assembly GCF_905171765.1). NCBI lineage: Eukaryota > Metazoa > Chordata > Amphibia > Anura > Bufonidae > Bufo > Bufo bufo. The sequence continues at coordinate 176,884,743 of NC_053393.1, read as the reverse complement.
AGTAAATAATTTTTTAACCCTCATTGGCACTGCCCACTGCGCCACCAATGTTTATTATATTGGGGGGGGGCGCACTGCGCCACCAATGTTTATTATACTGGGGTGATGGGGGGGCGCACTGCGCCACCAAAGTTTATTATACTGGGGTGATGGGGGGGGCGCACTGCGCCACCAAAGTTTATTATTTTGAGGGGGGCGCACTGCGCCACCAATGTTTATTATATTGGGGGGCGCACTGCGCCACCAATGTTTATTATATTGGGGGGCACACTGCGCCACCAATGTTTATTATATTGGGGGGCACACTGCGCCACCAATGTTTATTATATTGAGGCAGGGCGCACTGCGCCACCAATGTTTATTATACTGGGGTGATGGGGGGGGCGCACTGCGCCACCAATGTTTATTATTTTGAGGGGGGGCACACTGCGCCACCAATGTTTATTATATTGAGGGAGGGCGCACTGCGCCACCAATGTTTATTATACTGGGGTGATGGGGGGGCGCACTGCGCCACCAATGTTTATTATACTGGGGTGATGGGGGGGCGCACTGCGCCACCAATGTTTATTATACTGGGGTGATGGGGGGGTGCACTGCGCCACCAATGTTTATTATTTTGAGGGGGGGCGCACTGCGCCACCAATTTTTATTATATTGAGGGGAGGCGCACTGCGCCACCAATGTTTATTATATTGAGGGGGCCGCCAGACGAAAAAGTCGGACATGTAGTACTTTTAGTCTGGCGGCCTCTCACCGTGCTGCGCCGTAACTCTGCCCCCATCCCCATTATAGTCGATGGGCACAGAGCAGCGGCACGGCGAAGTAGTGGCAAGATGGATCTGACAGGGTGAGCAGCCTGTCGGATCCGTCCTGCTGCAAGTGTGAAAGTACCCTTACTAATGAGCGCTTCCATCATGGAACGCCCATTAGTACAGCCTTTACCTCCACCGCTACTTGTGCTAGTAAAAAAAAATATATATTACGGCAGTGTTTCCCAACCAGTGTGCCTCCAGCTGTTGCAAAACTACAACTCCCAGAATGCCTGGACAGCCTTTGGCTGTGCGGGCATGCTGGGAGTTGTAGTTTTGCAACAGCTGGAGGCACACTGGTTGGGAAACACTGTATTACGGTACCTCCACCTCCATTTGCTCACGCTGTGGAGAACACTCCCTGCTGACTAGAAGCTCAGGACAGGACCTACAAGACTTCATCACGTTGGAGCACCGGTCCTGAGCTTGCAGTCAGCAGCGAATGTTCACCGCAGCCAGGTGAATGCAAATTATTTTTTATTTTTTGCAAAAGCAGAGAAGGGGGGCACTAATGGGGGCAATACTCTTACTGGGGGCACTAATGGGGACATTATTCTTACTGGGGCACTAATGTGGCCATTACTAATTCTGGGACTTACCCGGGGCGCTTCACTATAACGTCAGAGCGCCCCACGCGCATGTATCACATGATCGCATGGCATCTTTACTGTTGGCGTTCAGCTCGGACCTTCACCTGACTGCAGACCCTGGTATGTGGACCTTTAATAAAACTAGTTGAGTACCCCTGATATAGAGCATGCTGCGATTTTCACGCAACGCACAAGTGATGCGGGTGCTGGAAAACTGGCCCGTGTGAAAGAGGCCTAAGTGTCCAATTTATCACAGTTTTTTCATACATAGAGGACATTGATAGAACATATATTTTATATGATTAAAATGTCTACACTTTCCAATATCCCTAAAAAAGCAAATAAGCAACAAACTGCATTTCATAAATAATGAATAATAAATAGTAATTTAATGACTATTTTGAAGTCAATGCATTTGAATGTGTACAAGACGTATCCTGAGCAGAGCAGTCTACAACTGTAAGGCCCCTTTCACACGGGCCTTGCGGGAAAATGTGCGGGTGCGTTACGGGAACACCCGCGATTTTTCCGCGCGAGTGCAAAACATTGTAATGCGTTTTGCACTCGCGTGAGAAAAATCGCGCATGTTTGGTACCCGAACTTCTTCACAGAAGTTTGGGCTTGGGATCGGTGTTCTGCAGATTGTATTATTTTCCCTTATAAAATGGTTATAAGGGAAAATAATAGCATTCTGAATACAGAATGCTTAGTACAATAGGGCTGGAGGGGTTAAAAAATAAATAAATGTAACTCACCTTAATCCACTTGATCGCGAAGCCCGGCTTCTCGTCTGTCTCGTTTCCTGAGCAGGACCTGTGGTGAGCATTAATTGCAGGAAAAAGACCTATGGTGACGTCACTCCGGTCATCACATGATCCATCACTCATGTGATGGATCATGTGATGGATCATGTGATGGATCATGTGATGGATCATGTGATGGATCATGTGATGGATCATGTGATGGATCATGTGATGGATCATGTGATGGATCATGTGATGGATCATGTGATGGATCATGTGATGGATCATGTGATGGATCATGTGATGGATCATGTGATGGATCATGTGATGGATCATGTGATGGATCATGTGATGGATCATGTGATGGATCATGTGATGGATCATGTGATGGATCATGTGATGGATCATGTGATGGATCATGTGATGGATCATGTGATGGATCATGTGATGGATCATGTGATGGATCATGTGATGGATCATGTGATGGATCATGTGATGGATCATGTGATGACCGGAGTGACATCATCACAGGTCCTGTTCCTGTAATTAATGCTCACCACAGGTCCTGTTCAACAAAGGAGACAGACGAGAAGCCGGGCTTCGCGATCAAGTAGATTAAGGTGAGTTAAATTATTTTTTATTTATTTTTTAACGACTCCAGCCCTATTGTACTATGCATTCTGTATTCAGAATGCTATTATTTTCCCTTATAACCATGTTATAAGGGAAAATAATAATGATCAGGTCTCCATCCCGATAGTCTCCTAGCAACCGTACGTGAAAACCGCACCGCATCCGCACTTGCTTACGGATGCTTGCGATTTTCACGCAACCCCATTCACTTCTATGGGGCCTGCGTTGCGTGAAAAACGCAGAATATAGAGCATGCTGCGATTTTCACGCAACGCGCAACTGATGCGTGAAAATCACCGCTCATGTGAACAGCCCCATAGAAATGAATGGGTCGGTATTCAGTGCGGGTGCAATGCGTTCACCTCCCGCATCGCATCCGCGCGGAATACTCGCCCGTGTGAAAGGGGCCTTAGAGATGGCACTTTACTCACACAATCATACAGAACAATTCGTATTCTCCTCTAGTGTACATCCTAGCACTCCAAAACAATACAAACTGCAAGAAAACCTTCCTAGGCTAAAATTATTATTGGCACTGTGGCATTATTTTATTTCTTAACTGGGCAGAATTATAATTATGGGAATTTCCAATACGGAAATCTGTAACCTATTCTGGTCACAATTGTATTTTCCTGTGATTTCTCTGCTGACCAGGGCCTGTAATGACCATTGACTACATAACTATTTTCAAAATGGAGAAGTATATATATTTTTTTAAACAGGAAAGATTAAAAATCAAAATGAGAATATAAAGATAAGTACCGACTTTGAAAAATGGGGAAGAGAAGTCTATAGGTAGCTACGTGCACCATAACACTTTTCTGGTTAATGTGTACAAGAGTATTGTAGTGTTGAACTTAGCTTTTTTTCATGTTGCTAACACACACTATCCCTCTTTCCATTCTTCAAGGGGTTGTCCATAAATGACATATCCCTGTTTCACCCAGGCAGCCCCTCTGACATGAGCAGTTTATGCTCCTATGCTCTTCTTTGCCCTGCACTGAATAACGCAGGGCAAAGGCTTTTTCTGGAGATCCGGTGACGTACCGGGCTCTCCATGGGTGAAGCTAGGCGTGATATGTGATGGGAAGATTATGAATGAGATGGGCCAGCTGGCCCTCCCTCTTCCCCGCCTACATCACGGACTTCACAAAAGTGGCCTGAGCAGATTTGCGACTAAATCTGCAACCTAAATATGACACAAAGTGGCGTAAAACAAATAATAAATGACCACGTATGTTTTTTTATCATTTGAATATACTGTATGGTGTCACCAAATTCATCAAACCATATCTTATGGACCTTACTTGTTGCACAGGAGCACAGCAATGCTGGAACCAGAAAGGGACTTGGAAGCATACAACTGTCTACAATGTCTCAGTGTGCTGTGACATCAAAGGGGTTGTCTCACTTCAGCAAATGGCATTTATCATGTAGACAAGGCACTTACTAATGTATTGTGATTGTCCACGATATTATGTTTTGTCCGACATAGTTAAAAATCTTGGACAACACCTACAATGTCTTAAAATAAAAAACAAACAAACCAAAAAAAACATTGTACATTGTAAGGGATGGCTCTCTCACAGGGGGTCAGCAGCTCACCACACTTCCAAATTTGGCATTATTTGGCACAATGAAGTCGCAGCTTCGCATCACGTGTTACATCAACACAAAACAATAAATCCTTGCCTGGCTAGGCGCTCAATATACAGAGGTTGCCCTAACTCACCTCTAGGTCAGTGTTCACACTGCGGTATTTGGCTTCACTCAGCCATGCGGTCAGACAGCTTCCTAGCCGTGACCAATGCAACCCATTGAGGTCTCTGACTCTGTCCACCAGTCCTCCTGACTGTGACTACGCAATACCTTGGAGGGATATGGTCCAACAGTCCTTCTGACTCTGACCGTGGGACACCTCTTTTCTTCAGGCGTCGCTGAGGCCCCAAAACTCAGGCTCTCTCAGCCTTGTGCCCCCCCAATCCCCCTGGCTGGGACCACACAGAGACTCTGCAGGCTCCCTTTTTAATTCCTTTCCTCTCACACACTGAGGATGGATTTATCCCTCAGTGATTATCCCAGCTGGCCTCACCTGGGGCCCAGGGGTCACCTGTAGTGGACTGAGATATACACCCCCTCCTCACACTTCATCACAATATTCACCAGTTTCTCCAGGACATCACAACTGTGCCACCAAAACAACTATGACACAGAGACATGTACGCTACCAGACCTCTGAAGGATTCCTTTGGCATCTGGTGAGAGATGCTAGCAGCAGTTCCTTCAGGCTAGGGCTGATAGGGCACGTGATTGCAAGTCGCAGACTGGTCGCATAACTTGCTGTTGCGCGACCATTTTATATCTGAATAAAATAAACACAGCCAAGTCACAGAAAAGTTGCAGGCAAGTTCACATCAGCGTTTTGAAATCTCGCAGGCTGTTCCGGCAGAGGAACAGTCTGCCAAAGTTCAATGTATCCGGCATCACTGGAAACAGCTGGATTCCTGTTCACTACATTGGGATCCAACAGGGATTCATCTGCTTTCCGGCATAATGCTGGCATTCAGCCGGACACAAAGTCGTGCATGCAGAACTTTTTGTCTAGCCGAAAGTCACCATTTATGCCAGAAAGTAGCCGTATCCCATTGTAGTCAATGGGGATCTGAAGGCTCCCAGCATTACCCGGCTGTGCTGAATATGGAGAACTCTGGCAGGCTGTTTCTCTGCCGAAACAGCCTGCTGGATTTCAAAATAATCGTGTGAACGTACCCTTACATTAAATTGAACATAGTAAAATTTGTGTGCTTCTTGCAAACTGCAACAGAAACTCCATCAGGTCTGGATTGTTGGCGACTGTCAAGTTGCAGTTGTGGCATGGCGCGTGTCGCAGTACAACACCATTGACAATCATAAGATCCTTTGTCGCATGACACATGTCGCTGTGTAGCCCCAGCCTTAGGGTACTTTCACACTAGTGTTTTTGTTTTCCGGTATCGAGTTCCGTCACAGGAGCTCAATACCGGAAAAAAACTGATCAGTTTTATCCTAATGCATTCTGAATAGAGAGCATTCCGTTCAGGATGCATCAGTTTAGTCCCTCTTACGTTTTTTTTTGGACGGCGAAAATACCGCAGCATGCTGCAGTTTTCTCTCCAGCCAAAAATACTGAACACTTGCCGGAATGGCGGATCTTGTATTAATTTACATTGAAGTGTATTAAGTGTTCCAGCAAAACGGATCCGGCTTTCCGGTCTGCGCATGCGCAGGCCTTTAAAAATGCAAAAATAAATAAATAATAATACCGGATCCGTTTTTCCGGATGACACCGAAGAGACAGATCCGATTTAGCATAGCCACTGAGCTATTCAATGAAATGTATCTGTATAGCGCTTCCTGCTGTTTATTTTTTTCTTATTTCTTTGTCCTGCTCACTGAGAAGGCTGCACATGCTCAGTTTCATCTTTCAACTGCCTCCTGAGCTGTGATAGGAAGAGCTGAGACACGCCCCCTGAGCTGCAGCAGAAAAGACACTCCCCTTGAGCTGTCAGCTTGATATAAATCTAGCAGAGCAATGAATGGGGAGATCTCTGGATCCATGTGAGGTACAGGGCTGGTTCTAGATTTGTTAGAAAGAGGTTGTCATGTACTATGTGATGTCTGATTTTCATTTCTTACATTGGTCATGGGATAACCCCTTTAAAGTGAACCTGTCAGATGATTTCTGAGAGAAACATATAGTAGAGGGAGAGAAGATGAGCTCTGTGATATACACAGTGATTTTTATCACTGAACAATAGAACGTTTGTGTGTGTATATATTTAAAATGTTGAACTTTATTTATACACCTTAAAAAATTGGAACGAGAGTGAATTCCTATGCAAAATAATGTTCACAATAAGGGTTATCCCTTGTATAGCTATAAATGCAACAATTGGCACTAATTCTGGTCAGAATGTACTCCCACACCCATCACTTTATGCGGGGTACATGGAGGTATCTCTGCCAAAGTTTAGCTTGCAAGGTGATAAACCCCTATCAATTGTAGAACATCCACCAATTTAATGATGTGATGCATCCACAAATAAAGAAAGAAGGACCGAGCACAGAGCAGACAAAACTACTTGCAGGGAGAGGAGTGGGCAGAAATGCTGTATACAGTGTTCAATAAAAGCGTTGGTGCACGCTCACACTGTGTAGCCTCTAAATTCACCCCCAAATCCTCCTGTTATCTCCCCTAGTAATGTCGCCCTCACACAGATCATACAGTGCCCGGGACGGCACAGCGCCCTACACCTAACAGCTTCAGTCTGTATATGCCTATGTATCGTCCGTTATATGCTCAACGCGTTTCTTTAGGATAAATCATCAGGAGCTGAGGGCTTAGACAGACAACACTGACAAACAAACAAACAGCGCTGCCCCTCTCACATGTGGAGGCGACAACGTCGGCGCTAGGATGGCCGTGACGCGGGCGCCGAGAACAGCTGATTAAGTCACCTAGGCCACTCCTATCAAAGGCGGAGCTCATCCCCCAGACGGCCAATCAAGGAGCTAGACATGCGGTTACCATAGTAAACCACCGCCCCTATGTCAGCCGCCCACTCCAGGGACGAACCATAGCTAGTGTCAAAACACTGAAATTAAACAGGAATAAATCGGCGATTTATAACGCAACAGGTAGGCACCAGATATTGACTATAAATTCACTACAAGTGAATATAAATGAAGTACATGATGTCATATTTTTAACCCATTTGTATCTGCAGGTCCATTAATACCATACTGACACCACTACACCCACAAACCGAACGGCAGTGGGAAGATGTCAGAGCTATATATACACTGCTCAAAAAAATAAAGGGAACACAAAAATAACACATCCTAGATCTGAATTAATTAAATATTCTTCTGAAATACTTTGTTCTTTACATAGTTGAATGTGCTGACAACAAAATCACACAAAAAAAAAATATGGAAATCAAATTTTTTAACCCATGGAGGTCTGGATTTGGAGTCACCCTCAAAATTAAAGTGGAAAAACACACTACAGGCTGATCCAACTTTGATGTAATGTCCTTAAAATAAGTCAAAATGAGGCTCAGTAGTGTGACCTCCCTACAACGCCTGTGCATGCTCCTGATGAGGTGGCGGACGGTCTCCTGAGGGATCTCCTCCCAGACCTGGACTAAAGCATCTGCCAACTCCTGGACAGTCTGTGGTGCAACGTGACGTTGGTGGATAGAGCGAGACGTGATGTCCCAGATGTGCTCAATTGGATTCAGGTCTGGGGAACGGGCGGGCCAGTCCATTGCATGAATGCCTTCGTCTTGCAGGAACTGCTGACACACTCCAGCCACATGAGGTCTAGCATTGTCTTGCATTAGGAGGAACCCAGGGCCAACCGCACCAGCATATGGTCTCACAAGGGGTCTGAGGATCTCATCTCGGTTCCTAATGGCAGTCAGGCTACCTCTGGCGAGCACATGGAGGGCTGTGCGGCCCTCCAAAGAAATGCCACCCCACACCATTACTGACCCAATGCCAAACCGGTCATGCTGGAGGATGTTGCAGGCAGCAGAACGTTTTCCACGGCGTCTCCAGACTCTGTCACATGTGCTCAGTGTGAACCTGCTTTCATCTGTGAAGAGCACAGGGCGCCAGTGGCGAATTTGCCAATCTTGGTGTTTTCTGGCAAATGCCAAAACGTCCTGCACGGTGTTGGGCTGTAAGCACAACCCCCCACCTGTGGACGTCGGGCCCTCATATCACCCTCATGGAGTTTGTTTCTGACCGTTTAAGCAGACACATGCACATTTGTGGCCTGCTGGAGGTCATTTTGCAGGGCTCTGGCAGTGCTCCTCCTGTTCCTCCTTGCACAAAGGCGGAGGTAGCGGTCCTGCTGCTGGGTTGTTGCCCTCCTACGGCCTCCTCCTCGTCTCCTGATGTACTGGCCTGTCTCCTGGTAGCGCCTCCATGCTCTGGACACTACGCTGACAGACACAGCAAACCTTCTTGCCACAGCTCGCATTGATGTGCCATCCTGGATAAGCTGCACTACCTGAGCCACTTGTGTGGGTTGTAGACTCCGTCTCATGCTACCACTAGAGTGAAAGCATCGGCAGCATTCAAAAGTGACCAAAACATCAGCCATTTGCACAACAGCATGTGAAATTGATTGTCTCTCAGTGTTGCTTCCTAAGTGGACAGTTTCATTTCACAGAAGTGTGATTGACTTGGAGTTACATTGTGTTGTTTAAGTGTTCCCTTTATTTTTTTGAGCAGTGTACCAAAAGGGGGCATATTCAGATTAATAAACCCTGGGCAGGTTGATATTCCCTAAAAAAGATGGGTTGTGGAAAATTACATAGGAGCTATATATACCTCTGACATCTTCCCACTGCTGATCGGTTTGTGGGTGTAGTGGTGTCAGTATGGTATTAATGGACGTGAAAAACGGACCGCAAAACACTGAAAAAGCCATACGTTCGTGTGAAGTAGGCGTAAGGCCTCCTGCACACGACCGTATGGCTTTTTCAGTGTCTTGCGGTCCGTTTTTCACAGATCCGTTGTTCCGTTTCCGTTGTGTTTCCGTTTTTCCGTATGGCATATACAGTATACAGTAATTACATAGAAAAAATTGGGCTGGCCATAACATTTTCAATAGATGGTTCAGCAAAAACGGAACGGAACGGATACGGAAGACATACGGATGCATTTCCGTTGTGTTCTGTTTTTTTTGCGGACCCATTGACTTGAATGGAGCCACGGAACGTGATTTGCGGGCAATAATAGGACATGTTCCATCTTTAAACGGAACGGAAAAACGGAAATGGAATGCATACGGAGTACATTCCGTTTTTTTGCGGAACCATTGAAATGAATGGTTCCGTATACGGAACACAAAAAAAACGGTCCGTACAAAAAACGATCGTGTGAACTAGGCCTTAAAGGTATACAAAACTGATTTTACAAACTTTGTTAACCCTTTAGGTGTTCCACAAGAATGAATGGAAAATGGAGATTTTCACTTTTTTGGCAGATTTTACATTTTAATCAATTTTTTCCAGTAGCAAAGCAAGGGTTAACAGCCAAACAACACTCAATATTATCCCGATTCTGCGGTTTACAGAAACACCCCACATGTGATCGTAAACTGCTGTACGGGCACACAGCAGGGCGCAGTAGGAAAGGAATGCCATATGGTTTTTGGAAGGCAGATTTAGCTGAAGTGGTTTTTAGATGGCATTTTCCAATTTGAAGCCCCCGTGATGCACCCTTACAGTAGAAACTCAAAAAAAGTGACTAGATTTTTGAAACTACGGGATAAGGTGCCAGTTTTATTGGTACTATTTTGGGATGCATATAATTTTTAATTTCTCTATATTACGTTTTTTGTGAGGCAGGGTAACCCAAAAAATTTATGTTTTGGCACCGTTTTAATTTTTAACAACATTCATCTGACAGATTAGATAATGCGCTATTTTTATAGAGCAGGTTGTTAAGGACGCAATGATATCAAATATGTCTACTTTCTATGATGTTTGTTTCAGTTTTATATAATAAAGCATTTTTGAAAACAAAAATTAGGTTTTTGTATCTCCATTTTCTGAACTCCATTTTTATTTTACTGCTGATCGTCTTGTGCAGCGGCTCGTTTTTTTTGCAGGAAGAGTTGAAGTTTTAATTGGTACAATTTTTGGGTACATATGATTTTTTGATCATTCATTATTACACTTTATGGGGCAAGGTGACCAAAAAATAGGCTGCTTTGGTGCAGTTTTTATTTATTTATTTATTTTTACAGCGTTTACCTGAGGGATTAGGTCATGTGATATTTTTATAGAGCTAGTTGTTACGGACGTGGCAATACTTTTTATTTATTTCACTTTAGCACAATAATAGAAGCTTTGAAGCAAAAAATAATCATATTTTAGTGTCTCCATTGTCTGATAGCTTTTTTTTTATTTTTTGACCGATTCTCTTCTTAGGTAGGGTCTCAATTTTTGCGGGATGAGGTGACGGTTTGATTGGTACTATTTTGGGGGGCATATGCCTTTTTGATCATTTGCTGTTGCAATTTTTGTGATGTAATGTGACAAAAATGGCTTCTTTTTTTTACAGTGTTCACCTGAGGGGTTAGGTCAAGTGATATTTTTATAGAACTGGTTGTTAAGGACGTGGCGATACATAATATGTATATATTTTTTTTATGTATTTCACTTTAGCACAATAATAGCAGTTTTGAAACCAAAAAAATGATGTTTTAGTGTCTCCGTATTCTGAAAGCTATAGTTGTTTTTTTTTGGGGGGGGGGGGGGGGGGGCGATTGTCTTAGGTAGGGGCTCAGGTGACGGGATGAGGTGACTGTTTTATTGATACCATTTTGTGGGACATACGCCTTTTTGATCGCTTGGTGTTGCACTTTGTGATGTAAGATGACAAAAATGGCTTTTTTTTTTACACCTTTTTTTTTTTTATCGTGTTTATCAGACGGTGGATCATGTGATAGATTTATAGAGCCGGTCATTATGGATGCTTTTTTTTTTTCTGTTTTTTATTATAAAATAAGGGGAAAGGGGCGTTTTTTTTTTCTTTTTTACTTTATTAATTTTATTACTTTATTAATTTTATTAAAAACACTAACTTTTTTTCTTTACTTTATTTCTGATGTTCACTTTTGGGGGTCTGATCCCCTCTGCAATGCATTACAATACATGTGTATTGTAATGCATTGCCTGTTCATTTACTACAGTGAGTAGTACACAAACAGGTTGCCTAGGACAGTGTTTCCCAACCAGTGTGCCTCCAGCTGTTGCAAAACTACAACTCCCAGCATGCCCGGACAGCCTTTGGCTGTGCGGGCATGCTGGGAGGTGTAGTTTTGCAACAGCTGGAGGCACACTGGTTGGGAAACACTGGCCTAGGAGACCCAGCCTGAGGCGGTTACAGCAGGGGCACGGCTACCAGGGATTGCCGGGCCCCTGCAGTGATCGCGCGCGCACCGCTCTGGTGCCCGCCCGATCACCATGACGTACTATTACGCCAAATTGCGGGAACGCAGTAGCTTCCATGACATAACAGTACGTCATGTGTCGGGAAGAGGTTAAGGTATGAGAGCAGGGATAAGGAACAGTCAGCTCCCCGCCTGATAAAGCAGAGAGAAAATTCAGCTTCTGCTACTATAGTATCTCAGAGCTATACAGAGAAAAGGGTTCCATATTTTTAATAAAGACCAACTGAAAAAATGATTTTTAGCTCATAATGAGCGCAATGCAATAATAAAAAAAATTGACGCCAAATGTTTACATAGCCTTTAAGTCCATAATTCTATGGAAAAATAGTAATTGGCTCCAAAGCCCCAAAATGTCTTCCCAAACAGACAGAATATAGTTCTATTGCAGGGCCTAGGACGCAAGTGAAACCAACAGGAATCTAAAGGATTGCTCGAGCTAGGAGTGGAACAAACAGCCAAGTATATATAGGAGAGCTGATGAGCTCATTAGTCAAACACAGAGCAAAAAGGGGAATTTACCCTTACATACACTTGTATAGGAGCGATCCGTTCTATTGAAATGAATGGGATGGTTAGGTGCAATTACACCTGCTCACCACTGCAGATGCAACGGCGAGCAGGTAAACAATGAAGAGGAGGCAGCGCTGGCACGGCGCGCGCCTTCTCTTTAAACATCTGATCGGCGGGGGTGCCGGGTGTCGGACCCCAGCCGATCTGATATTGATGACCTATCCTGAGGATAGGTCATCAATAAATATAACTTGGACAACCCCTTTAACACTAACTAATGTATTGTGATTGCCCATATTACCAATCACACTATATTAGTAAGTGCCTTGTATTAAAAGGGTTTTCTGGGATTTTACCACTGATGACGTATCCTCAGCATGGGTCATCAGTATCTGATTAGTGAGGGTCTGACACCTGGGACCCGGCCCCACCGATCAGTTTTTTGAGAAGGCACCAGCGCTTGCAGTAGCGCCGCGGCCTTCTCTCAGCTCACCAAGCACAGCATCGTGCATTGTACAGGGCTGAGCCGCGCCTAGGCAAGTGAACCAATGTGACATAGTCTAGGCCAGTGATGGTGAACCTTTTAAAGACTGAGTGCCCAAACTGCAACCCAAAACCCACTTATTTATCGCAAAGTCACACCACTGCAATTTAACCTGAATACTACAGTCCAATTTAGTATACCTTCCATGTACTTTATCATTTAGCTATAATAGCCTGCCTGCATTCAATGTGCTGCCTGTGCCATTCATAGTGCGCCCTATGTTGATGAATGGAAGGAAGTCTAAGGCATATTGGTACACTATAGACTTTTTCCAGGGTGCGGGTGCCCACAGAGAGGGCTCTGAGTGCCGCCTCTAGCACCCGTGCCATAGGTTCGCCACCACTGGTCTAGGCTAGGCAGTGGGAAGGCCGCAGCACTACTGAGAGTGCCGATGCCTTCTCAAACAGCTGATCAGCGGGGTTCCCAGGTGTTAGACCCCCACCGATCAGATACTGATGACCTATCCAAAGGATAGGTCATCACTGTACAAGTCTTGGAAAACCTCTTTAAGAGTCTGCAACAGACCTTCACACAAAGGGAAAATGTAATTTAGACTTAAAGGGGTTGTCCAGGTTCAGAGCTGAACCCGGACATACCTCTATTTTCACCCAGGCAGCCCCCCTGACTTGAGCATTTTTAGGAGTTCCGGTACCGGGGCTCTCCATGGGGCTGCCAGGAAGCCCGGTGATTTCACCGGCACTGATGAGCGGGCTTTAGCGTTGCACTAGCCAGTAAACCGGCTAGGGCAGCGCTAAAGCCCGCCCATCAGAGCCAGTGACGTCACCGAACACACTGCCGGGTGAAAGTTTCCGCTCGGCAGTGTGTTATGATAAACAAAAGAGCCCTTGCCCTGCGCCCAGGGCAAGGGAGCGCATCGGAGCATAAGATACTCCGATGCTAGCCTCATGGATGCCACCGGGGTGACAACCCCTTTAACGTAACCGTTTGCCAGACTGAAAACAGACTGGGCGGAGGACATGCTAAAAATACTAATATAAAAAAAAGATCTGGTTGCTGTACAGCAAAATCAGAAAAAAAATTAAAGCAATAAATTGTTAAATACAAGAAACGTTAATAGTGCAGAGATGCTGGGTCTTTTTGACCCGGAGAAAACTGGTTGAATAGTTACTATCAGAAACATATCTAGCTTGCAGTTGTGAAAAAAAGCCCTACAGAAAAAAGCCATTACAAAAGGAAATGAATAACACCAGTTAATTATTTACTATCAGCCGTATTGTCGTTTCTTGTAGTGTGCTGACAGGTTGTGGAGGAAAATTAAAGCATCAGTCTCCATAAGTTCAACTAACTTTATTTAGTGTAAATTGTTTCCTTTGCTCAATTCCTGTAATTCTCTGTTTTGGAAAACTACAACAGCAAATACTTCCGTCTGAGTAAACCAGGCAGCATCGAGATCATATTGTAAGGGTGCATTCACATGACCGTATAAATGGATCCGCACCCGTTCTGCAATTTTGCGGAACGGGTGCAGACCGATTCATTTCAATGGGGCCGCAAAAGATGCGGACAGCACACGGTGTGATGTCCGCATTCGTTGTTCCGTTCCACGGCCCCGCAAAAAATATAGAGCATGTCCTATTCTTGTCTGCGGTTGCGGAGAAGAATAGGCATTCTCTATATAGTGCCGGCCATGTGCGGTCCGCAAAATGGGGAACGCATACGGCCGGTATCTGTGCTTTGCAGATCTGCAAAACACTTAAGATCGTGTGAATGCACCCTAAGGTAAATTGTCTCTGCTATAGCCAGGGGCGAACAGGGAACTTAAAGGGGTTATCAGAGACAAAAAAATGCCCCCCATATGCCCGGGCCCTTCACACGGAAGCTCGTCCCCCGTTACCGCCTGACATTGGCTGTTCCACCCCCCCCCCCCCCCCAGATGTTTTCATCCGCACACGGGGAGAAGCAGCATATTGTACCTCCCAGAAGCTTGTCCCTCTGTGATGGCCATTAATAGCTGCCACATTTTGTCCTCCTCCAGTTAAGATATAGAGGAGGGGGCTTAGGAAGCGAAATGTGGGCCACGACATTAAGCCAGACATGCTGCCTGGACTTTCTAAAATAATGACCCCTCTAGTGCCCCCAGTAGTATGTACCTAGCCAGCGACAGTGAGGAGGGCTTGGGTGGCCCTGTGGGGCATCGGCCCACCGGGAAAATTCCCTATAGGGTCTATGGCCAGTCCACCCCGGCTAAAGCACAGCATTATTTATTTGCTTTTATAGCGACAACCTAGTCCACAGTGCTTTACGGCCGTTATCATCACTCACTGTCCCCAATGGCGCTCACAATCTACAATCTATTACTCTTTATTTCTACCCATTAGGCTCCATTCACACGGCCGCAAACGGGTCCGCATCCGTTCCGCAATTTTGCGGAACGGGTGTGGACCCATTCATTCTCTATGGGGACGGAGCGCGGCCCCGATCTTCCGGTCCGCAGCTCCGCAAAAGATAAAACATGTCCTATTCTTGTCCGCAGCTGTGGACAAGAATAGGCATTTCTATAGGGTGCCGGCCGGGTGTGTTGCGGATCCGCAACACACCACGGACGTGTGAATGGACCCTTAGGCAGGAAAATGACCAAACACTCTGTTCACACTACCATCATGACTTCTGTTCCCTGAAGAGGTGGTCTTACTAAGGCAACTGACTTCTATATGAACTATTATGGCATAAGGGCATCATAGACTGGGATCCCCTCTCGGAGACCCTCTTCTTATGAGCTACAGCCAAGTATCAACACCAGCACTTGCAGGCCACCTTTCATTTTCCAAAGGAGCTGTCAAAAATGAAAGGTGGAATCGGATTGGTTGCTATGGGCAACTAAGCCAGTTCTACTTTACACCAGTTTGATAAATGATCCCATATGAGACATTAGAATCAGAGGTGTACTAGCTATAATCAAAAAAGGGAAGAACACAAATTTAGGGTCCATTCACACGTCCGTAGTGTATTGCGGATCCGCAATACACTTGGTCGGCACCCCCATAGAACTGCCTATTTTTGTCCGCAATTGCGGACAAGAATAGGACATGTTCTATTTTTTTCCGGAGCTGCGGACCGGAAGATCGGGGCTGCGCTACAGAAATGCGGATGCAGAGAGCACATAGTGTGCTCTCCGCATCCATTCCTGCCCCATTGAGAATGGGTCAACACCCGTTCCAGATATTGCGGAACAGATGCGGACCCATTCCACGGACGTGTGAATGGACCCTAAATCTTACCAAATACGGGGAGTCAGGAACCGGGGGCATCATGACAACAATGATGATCTCCTAATTGAAGAGTTTATAAATCAGACATCAGTAATTCCAAACACTAATACAATGGGGTAACCCCTGAAAAGCGTTTCCATTCCTGGGAAACTGAACCCCTATTCACAATACTACTTCAAAGAAACGTTGGGGGAGGGGGGGGGGGGAGATTCTGTATATCTTTCTTTTCTGGGACTATATACTGTAGTGCTAGATGTGCTTGTGCAGTTTCAAAGCGCCATCAACCTTGTCGTTGAGGGAGGGAACTCGTTACTACTGCGCTGCTTCCATTGACTTCCAGCAATGGAGCTACAGCACCAACTTCCAGTGATGGAGCTACAGCAGAACAGCTTATCATCAGGAGTGCGGGGTGTTGGAGTCCCACCAATCACCTAGTGATGGCCTATCCCGAGAATAAGCCATCACTTACTAAATGCTGGACAACCCCTTTAAGGCCTCTTTCACACTACCGTTTTTTGTTTGTTTTGCGGGCCGTTTTTTGCATTCCGTATACAGAACCATTCATTTCAATGGGTCCGCAAAAAAAACAGAATGTACTCCGTATGCATTCCGTTTCCGTTCCGTTGAAAGATAGAACATGTCCTATATTTGGCCGAAAATCACGTTCCGTGGCTCCATTAAAGTCAATGGGTCCGCAAAAAAAAACAGAATGAATACGGAAATGCATCCGTATGCCTTCTGTATCCGTTCCGTTTTTTGCGGAACCATCTATTGAAAATGTTATGCCCAGCCCAATTTGTTCTATGTAATTACTGTATACTGTATATGCCATACGGAAAAACGGAACCGAAACGGAAACAAATAAAAAACGGAACAACGGATCAGTGAAAAACAGACCACAAATCACTGAAATAGCCATACGGTAGTGTGAAAGGCCTTAACCTCAGGATTCTCTCTATCCACAGGAATCACACCATCAGCACACGAAGGGTTAGTAGGATACAGAGATCATCATATGAGAATTACTCAGAGAGTGGGAGGAAACTTGATTTGAATTCAGCACTCCCTAGATAATACTGGCAAGTACAATAAATCTCTTAATATGGAAGCTAAGTTTGTTCAGCCTAAGGCTACATACACACGACCGTATGTGTTTTGCCGTCCGCAAAAAAAACGGATGACATCCGTTTTTTTTTTTTGTGGATCCATTGTAACAATGCCTAAAACTGACAAGAATAGGACACTGACAAGAATAGGTCTATTTTTTTGCGGGGCTACGGAACGGTGTGCTGTCCGCGTTTTTTGCAGACCCATTGAAATGAATGGGTCCGCATCCTATCCGCAGAAAAAACTGAACGGACACAGAAACACAACGTACTTCGTGTGCATGTAGCCTAAGTATAGTACATGAATCACAAATCAAAGCTATTTAAATGAGAAAACAGTCGTATTCAAGGGAAAGTCCTATCTATTGAATGAAACTATATTCACGTGAACAGTATGTGGCTGCTATACTCTGGCAGGCACGATCATATGGTCAAAGTTCATTACTATGTAACATGATATGGTTTCTATTTGAGAGGGTCTAATACTAATAAACACCACATAACATAGGCACAACTCTAAGGAGACAATTAAGGCCACTTTCACACCAGCGTTATTGATTTCCATTGTTCTATCCCGTTATGAGAACAGAACGACGAAAACAACGGAAGTGCTGGATTCACCACATAATTGACATGAACTGAGCCAGACAGAGACCATTGACCATAAAGGGATCCGTTCGGTTTCAGTCCAACTTGCAGGACTTCTCTCTGCTGTTTTTGACGGATATGTGAACATGCCCTAACAAAACAAAATACATGTACAGTCCAGTGCGCCAAAACAAATCTATAACATTATATATAAAGACTCAAAAGGTGAAGCCAAAACATGATCAAAATGTATCGTGCCCAAACACCTTCAGTGGCTGTTGAGTGGACAATGGTTCTTCTGACTCCCCCCATACACTTTCAGTTTGGCTAGGCGTGTATGTATTTTCAGTAAGAGGAGAAAGCCTCTGCTAGACAACATTGGTGGCATCTTAATCCCGAGAGAAAAAAAAAAAAAAAGGATCAGGTAAAAAAAATAAAAAAATTCACCCAATCATTCTCTAGCCTAACATCATCTGTGGTGGTGGAGGAGTTGGAAGCTGTCCATACACTTTAGATTGTCCATTGGTCTCACCAAAAACAGCAGGTTAGACCAACAATACAGTAATGTGCATGGGGCCTTTAGGCTATACCTCAGATTGCTCAAAAAGTGCTATGAAGAGGAAAGCACTTCTGAAAATCCTGAAAAAACATTTTGACTGCTAACAACTAGAACACCTTACTGACCTCACCTCTAACGGTGGCTATACACCTTAACCCCTTAAAGAGAGTCTGTTACTCACATTGCCAAAATACTTGTATATCACCAGCGTGTTAAGTCATTGCCCAGAAAAAGAACTTTTATTGATATGCAAATCCATCTCAAAGTGCCCAGCTGGGCGGGCTCTCCTTTAGAAAGTGCCCGAGCCCACCTCTTCTATCCAATTTCAGCTCCTCCCCTCTCCCTTGATGTCCCCGTGCAGCACTTTCAAATCTTGCACAGGCGCCCTCTACCTGTCTTTCAGCACGTACGCACTACTCAATTCTGTGGGCTAGCGCTCCAAAGTATGTTCTGCGCATGTGCAGTGGTTTTTGCTCTTGTGGCTCGCACTAGCCCACAGAAGGGAATGTAGTGCGCAGGCGCGGGATAAGATTTGGAACTGCTGCCTGGTGACTTCAAGGCAGAGGGAAGGAAGGTAAAGGGCATAGGGCATAGGGGAGGAGATGAAATTGGGTAGAAGACCTTGGGCACTTTCAAAACGAAAACCTGCCCACCTGGGCACTTTGATCTTGATTTGCATTTCAATACAAGTTCTTTTTCAGGGCAATGACTTCCCCACCATGGTGACTACTGGTGTTGGCAATAGTGGTTACATGTTCGGCTGGGCATTGCTGGTAGTATAAATTGGTGAAAGCTTCCCTTTAAGGACTATTTTGGCCTTCCAGACACATTTTTCAAATCTGGCATGTTGTTTTATGTGGTAATATCTTTGACGGCCAGCGCCGGAGGCTGTGCTGCAAACCGTCATTGCAGCCAGTGATCTGCTTGATGCTAGGGCATTATAGTATAGGGAAGCTCCTGATGAAACACTTCAAATTATAGTGTGGAAATATGTTGAGCACTTTCACCTGTAGCTAACCAGAGCAGCAATATTACGCTTTGAGAATTATACAGGTAGAGCTAGAGTTACACAGAATGTCTGAAGAGCATAAGACAGCATATGTATGGCCCTTCCAATAAAGTACAGATCCCGTTCCAGCCTCTCTCAAAATGTGCATGAGACTGCTAGGGGCACAATCCTCCCAATTTGTTTGTATGGTGTGATTGGGGTGTGCGAGAAGACGAGTGGGGTGTATTTCATTTTATTTGTACCAAGAAGCATCACACCATCAGTGGTCAACTGTATCTGATGAGTGTGTGTTCTTAGTGAAACAGGACACATCACCTGACAACAGTGAACACTCAGCGAAAACTGGCCCACACATTCCCATATACTTGGCCAATTATCTTAGTCGACACCCTACTTTTAATAATTAATTGAAACAAAGTTGTTGTTTTTTTTAACCATCTTTGCTAGGCAGCGATTATATTTCTTTAGTCCTGACTGAAACTTATTTACCTTAGCCGTCATTAATATCTTTGGAAAGTTTTAACCCTTTCACCCCCGTATTTTTTTTTGTGTTTTTTTTTTTTGCGTTTTCGATTTGCGCTCCTTGCCTTCCCAGAGCCACAACTTTTTTATTTGTCTGTTCACATAGCCATATGAGGGCTTGTTTTTTGCGGGACAAGTTGTACTTTCCAATATCAACATTTAAATATTGCATTTGATGTAGTGGGAAGCGGGGAAAAAAATTCCAAATGAGGTAAAAAGGGCAAAAAAATAAATAAATATTCCACCACTTTTTTTTTTTTATATATACGACGTTCGATGTGCAAAAAAACTGACCAGTTACTTTTATTCTAAAAGGTCAGTACGAATACGGCGATACCTTATATGTATAGTTTTTCTTGCGTTTTGATAGTGAAAAAATTCAAAAGTGGAAAAAAATCTGTTTTATTTTTTCGGTCGCCATATTTTGATTTTAATAGTATGGGAGTTTTCGGTCGCGGTGATACCGATGATATTTATTGTTATTTAGGCATTTTTTTTTATTATAAAGGAAAGAGGGGTGATTTCAACTTTTATATTTTTTATATATTTAACTTTTTATTTTTTGTGATTTTGAAGCTCATGTATGAGCCTATAGATTATGTTTTTTAATTTTTCATTATATGCTATCAGGGATTTTTAAAATGGGTTTGGATTGGAAATTGATCATTTCTTATCCTGGCCTGCCATCTGGTGACCAAAATAAGAATTGCAGCATGAACACTATCAGCCTCGTCAGCGAGGCTCATAGTGTTCAGCTTAACTACCGATGCCTCCATTGGCCGCACGATTTTTTGCCCATTTAGATGCCGTGATCTCACTTGATCACGGCATCTAAAGCCTTTAATTACCGCAATCGGCATTATTGCCAGTCTCGGTAATTAGCCACAGGTCTCTGCTGTTTAAAACAGCAGAGACTTGCCGGCCATGACGCCGGCTGTAAGTGCGAGCGAGCGCCATGTTCGCACATCGCTCCATGTACAGTGCTGGTAGTGAAAGGGTTAAATGTACTAAATTGCGCAGGGCAAAGGCATTTTTTGGAGATCCGGTGACGTACCAGGGCTCTCCATGGGGCTGCCAGGAATCCCGGTGACGTCACCGGCACTGATGGGCGGGCTTTAGCGATGCGCTAGCCAGTAAAACAGCTAGGGCGGCGCTAAAGCCCGCCCATCAGAGCCGGTGACGTCACCGAACAAGTTTCCGCCCCGGCAGTGTGTTATTGAAAACAAAAGAACCCGTGCCCTGCACGATCAAGCGAAGGGCAAGGGAGCGCATCGGAGCATCTCATGCTAGCCTCAGGGGCCTGCCTGGGTGAAAATAAGGGTATGTCCAGGTTCAGCTCTGAACCTGGACAACCCCTTTAACTTACGAATAGTTGACTGCAAGTTTAAGATACCGTAATTCCTTTCACCATGTATCCGGAGTGGGTTTTTGTGATCTGCTGGGATTGTAGGTGGGGAATGATGCAGAATTAGTTTACTTGGTTTTATAAGGATCTTGTATTTTCTGCATACTTTTGCTGTAATCAATAGCTCAGAAAGAGCTTCAAATACACGAGAAACAGACTGTATTGCATTATAACTTTTTATGAAGACATAATAAGGGGAACAGTTTTAAGAAGAGCTCTGGAGATTGTTGTGTCAACAGCTTCCAAGCACTGGACCTCTGCACTGCCGAAAAATTTTAATGGCGCTAAGGTGGTGAGCACACGTTTTGTACTTTTTATGTACCAGAAAACTCCTTTAACAAGAAAAAAAAAAAAAAAAACATCATTATTATGCAAAAAAAAGATTAAAATAAGTCGCTAGGTTTCAATGGTACTTGCGCTGCTGGTCTCCTTGAATGAAGTGGGTTCTTCACAATTATAAAATGTCAATCTGGTGGGACCGCGCTGCTCCTCATTCACACAGAGCTTTTTTCCTCGAATGCAGGTATTCACTTAATCCGGCTCAAGACAGACACCTCTAGATTAAATCGCAGTATACTTCCACGCAGGTTGGAAAGCTCAGCATGTCATCTCTGTATGGTTCAGAACCACCCACACCGCTATGCTGAGCCGTCGTGGGCTATCTGCAAGATGTCATAAACCGCACAATAGTGAGAGTACCACCAGCACAGTTAAAATCCTCTGTTTTATTATACTCACAGAAAGAAAGTAATTTTTCAGCATGTCATTACAACAATGGTCTTTCGCACAGCCAGATCCGGGTTTCGCATGTAGCTTCGTCAGGGGCAAGACTCTCACGAGAATCTTGCAGATAGCCCACGACGGCTCAGCATAGCGGTGTGGGTGGTTCTGAACCATACAGAGATGACATGCTGAGCTTTCCAACCTGCGTGGAAGTATACTGCGATTTAATCTAGAGGGGTCTGTCTTGAGCCGGATTAAGTGAATACCTGCATTCGAGGAAAAAAGCTCTGTGTGAATGAGGAGCAGCGCGGTTCCACCAGATTGACATTTTATAATTGTGAAGAACCCACTTCATTCAAGGAGACCAGCAGCGCAAGTACCATTGAAACCTAGCGACTTATTTTAATCTTTTTTTTGCATAATAATGATGTTTTTTTTTTTGTTAAAGGAGTTTTCTGGTACATAAAAAGTACAAAACGTGTGCTCACCACCTTAGCGCCATTAAAATTTTAAGTGAATACCTGCATTCGAGGAAAAAATGAGGAGGAGCGCGGTCCCACCAGATTGACATCATTATTATGCAATTTGTTTCTGAATATGGCAATACCCGATATGCAGTTGTAAACAGGTGTTTGAGCATATAGCAGGGCTCAGAAGGGAAGAAGCACAATATGGAACATGGATTTTTCTAAAATAATTTTCTATTTTTTATTTGTTTGTGAAATGAGCTGTGCGAGGGCTTGTTTTTTGCAAGACAATGTGTAGTTTTTGTTAGTAGCATTTGAGGTACATATGGCTTTTGCATCAATTTTTATTCTAACTTTTTAAGAGTCAAGAGTTACATCATGCAGTACAAATGAGATTTTAGCTTTATTGTGAGGGTGAGTACTAGAGTTGTTGCGATACCAAATTTTTGATTCGGTTTCGATACCATGAAAAAGTATTGCGATACTCGATACCATTCGATACCACGCGAAAAAAATAAACAAAAAAAGCCACGTGCATTCCTCATTTTTAAAAATGGCGAATCGCGCAGTTTTTATTTTATTTTTTCTGTTCCGGCATTCACCACCTAGATTTTTTTTTTTATATTTTAATAGTTTGGACTTTTCTGACGTGGCGATGTAATATGTTTATTTATAAATTTTATATGTGAAATTGGGAAAAGGGGGGTGATTTATACTTCATATTTTAGTGTTGTTTTTTTTTCACTTTTTATTTAATAACTATTTCCCCCCTTAGGGGCTAGAACCTGGGATCTTTCATCCCTTTTCCTATTCACCCTGATAGATCTCTATCAGGGTGAATAGGACTCCACACTGTCCCTGCTGCTCTGTGCTTTGTGCACACAGCATCAGGGATGTTACCATGGCAACCAGGGCTTCTGTAGCGTCCTGGCTGCCATGGTAACCGATCGGAGCCCCAGGCTTACACAGCTGGGGCTCCGATCAGAAGCTGCCACTGCACCACCAATGAGGGGGAGTGGAGAGGTCCCTGTGGCCACTGCCACCAATGATTTTAATACTGGAGGGTTGAGAGGGGCCGGCGCACTGTGCCACCAATGATTTTAATGGGATGGGGGGATTGAGGGGGGGGGGGCACACTGCACCACCAATGATTTTACCCCTTTATACAGGAGGCGGGTACTAGCAGATCAGCGGCAGTTAACTGCCGCTGATCGCAGCTCCCTGTCAGGGGCAGGGTGCCGGCAATGCGATTCTGCTGCCGGCACCCGCTTCCTGTATGTGTTAAAGACTGACTACTGTATATGAGTCCAGACTTTCACTATTAGGCCACACAGAGCGGCGCCCAGCGATGTCTCAGCACTCACCATTTAGTCCTGGGCGCCGCTCCGTTCGCCCGCAGTGCCCCATTACTGTCTCCTCTCCTGCTCCACATGCTGCTGATTACTATCGAAGCGATGGGAGGAGACATCAGCTTCACTAGTGGGCGTTCCTTCTCCCTGGCTGTAGCGCTGTCCAATCGCAGCGCAGGGAAAAGGAACGCCCACTAGTGAAGCAGATGTCTCCTCCCATCGCTCCGATAGTAATCCTATCATTGGTGGCGCAGTGCGCCCGCCCCTCTCTTCTCATTGCCGCCCCTCCTCCACCCCCTCTCTTCTCATTGCCGCCCCTCCTCCACCCCCTCTCTTCTCATTGCCGCCCCTCCTCCGCCCCTCTCTTCTCATTGCCGCCCCTCCTCCGCCCCTCTCTTCTCATTGGTGGCAGCGGCAGCAGCACAGGGGGAGGGAGGACAGCTTCCTTCTCCCCGTGCTGCTGAGAGAGAACATGAGCGCGCCGACAGCAGCGCGCTCATGTTCAGAGATACTAGACTGCGCAGAAGCGCAGCCCAGTATCGAAAAAACGGAAATCCCGGTATCGTATCGATACCGGGACAAAAGTATCGATTGGGTATCGAAATTTCGATACCCGCAACAACCCTAGTGAGTACAATTATGTATATATGAGGCAAGAGACCTCACATAAAGGGTTGAGGACTTATAAATGCCACTTACACAAATAGCTTAGAAATATAAATAGAGTCGGGAATAATCGCGGGTAAAATCTGCTTTTACTTTCAGCTTCATTCACAGCATCCCGATTTCTATTATTAATATCCTCCCCTGTACTGAACAGATTTGTGTCATTCTGGCATTGTCTGAAAGCTTGGAATGTCTTTCAGATAATACAAAGCCCATATTTCTAGCTGCTACCAAACCAGAAATATAAGCAGCCCCCCCCCCCCCTCCCTCCCTGTCAGTCTGGAAGAGAATGACGGACAGCTGGCTATTAAGAGGTTAAAAGAAATGCTTACTGATTTAATGTAATTGCAGGGCTTGTCTCTGGTTAGCTGTATGTGAGGATACTCACTGCTCTGGGTATTGTGGGAAGTTGTCTGCGTTCCGATTGTTCCTGCTAGTTCATTTAAGGAGAGCAAGGGCTTTTGGGAAGTGAGGGAAATACAGGACGGCCTCAAAAAAGGGCAAACATCAGCACAGGAAGTGCAGCAGATGCCGTTTTAGGAAGAAGCTGAAATACAGGCACAGAGAAATATGGTTGCTAAGGGCTGAAAACAGACATCAGAAAGGTAAAATTAGCTGAAAAATGCAGCTTCATGAATATCTTCCCTTCAGCATCACATATGTTAGGAATTTCATTTTTGGTAGTGAAATGGCAGTTACACTTTAAGGAAAAATAAGGCTTCTCTTTGTGAACAGCACATTACCACTCAAAAAAAAAAAAAAAAAAAAAAAAAAAAAAAAGATACGTTACTGTTGGCTTATTATATATTGGGTTAAATCCTTTACATGAATGAGCACAATTATGGTGACAATAAAAAAAAATGTATGTTTTACTATTTAGCACCATAAAAATCACTTTTTTTTATTAAAGATGATTATTTTTGTCACCATATTGTAAGACGGCTTGTTTTTTTTTGTGGGATGAGCCATAGTTTTTATTGGTACCATGTTGGAGTACAAATGGCTTTTTGATCAATTTTATTCAATTTGCTGTTGGCAGAATCAATTCTGTTTTTTTGGTTTTTTTTTACTTTTATTGTTTATGAGGTTAACTGTGCAGGATGAATAACATGATCATTTTATTGTGCGGTTTGAAGCGATTACGACGATACATAATATATATTGAATTTTCATGTTTATTATTTTTATACCATAAAATCACTTACGGTATACAAAATAATATAAATTGTATTTTGTATCGCCAAATTTTCGTGCCCATAACTTTATTTTTCTGTCCACAGATCTGTATGACGGAATGTTTTTTTTTATTTTTTTATTTTACAGGACAAGCACAAATTCCCGTTAGCATTATTTTGGGGTATATATGACAGTTTAATCACTTTTTGTTCCATTTTTTTGTGAAGAGAGGGGGGCTAAATAATAGCAATTTTGTTTTTGTTTTCAGTAGTTCACCATGCAGGGTAAATAAGTCCCGTTTCACACTAAAGGCTCATGCACACGACAGTATTTTGCGTTTAGTATACTGGCCTTTTTTTAGTTCAGTATGCGGTACATATACTGAACCATTCATTTCAATGGTTCAGCAAAAAAAAACTGAAGTGTCTCCGTGTGCATTCCGTTTCAGTATTTCCGTACCGTGTAAAGATAGAACATGTCCTATTGTCCGCAAATCACGGTGCTTGGCTCCATTCAAGTCAATGGGTCCGCAAAAAAAAACGGAACACATACGGATAAGCATCCGTATGTCTTCCGTATCTGTTCCGTTTTTGCTGAACCATCTATTGAAAATGTTATGCACAGCCCAATATTTTCTATATAACTATAATGGGGACCCATGGAGACCTGGCTGCAACCCGGCAAATATGCCGAGAATTGGCCAGCAGGGGAACAGCCTGCCGGATCCGTACTAACGCTCGGCCCCATTTACTATAATGGGGATGAGCTAGAGGTCTGGCCGCAGCACGGCAAACACGCCGAGAGGCGGCTGGACAAAAAACATAGTTGGTAATATGCCTTTAAAGGGATTGTGCAAGAATGGGGGGTGGTGTTGGCAAATCGGCCAGACCTGTAAAGGAATGATTACTTACCTGCTTCCTGATGCCGGCTCCCAGGGATCCGGTCTCTGCCGTGGCCAGTGATTGCTTGTGGCGATGTCAAACCGGATGTTGACATTGAGCGAGCCCAGCAGAGAATCACAGACTGGGAGGAGCAGGGAGCCAGCGCCAGGAAGCAGGTAAGTCATCTTCCTTTACGGGTCCAGCCAAATGGACCCATTCTTGCACAACCCCTTTAAAGGAGTTCTTCGAGGCTTTAACTAACAGTCCACTGATTTCAAAAGAAACTGTGCCACGCTTGATTATTTTTTTTTATAGGTTCACTGCAGGTGAACTGAACGGAATCCTTTTAACATAAAAGAACAGTACAAAGCGGACTACCTCCTTTAATATCAATCTTACAGTTTCCGAACCTAGAACCCATGTTTTTTCTCAGTGACCTCTTCTGTACCGATGTTGCTTTGTATGCAGAAGGATGTGTTGCCGTTTGCCCCAAATATCAAATGCATAGGCTGACATATTGTCTGGAGACGGGGGTGGGGTATTTCCATTCTGCCCATGGGAGCTTTTAAAATACTGTATTTTTCGCCCCATAAGACGCACTCCCCCCCCCCCCCCCAAAAAGTGGGGGGAAAATGCCCCTGCGTCTTATGGGGCGAATGCTTCCATTTTACATCGCAGACTGCGATGTATGAGCCGGGAGAGAGGAGGGTCTGGAGTCCGGAACTAGGGGCGGGGCCCGGTGCAGTCACTGTACTCTTACACCGGGCCCCGACACTCACCGCAGTATTTATAAACATTAATCCTTATCCTGTTAATAAGTTTAACTAACGCTGCGCTCTCCCCTGTATCTGTACAGCACTTACGAACAAGCTTCCTTACCAGGCAGAGCGGGCAGCAGCAGTAACGTCACTCACTGACGTCGAGCACCTGCTCCTCCCACTTTATGAATGAAGGAGGCGCGCAACGTCAGTGAGTGACATTACTGCTGCCGTCCGCTCTGCCTGCTATGGAAGCTTGTTCGTAAGTGCTGTACTGATACAGGGGGACAGAGGAGAGCGCAGCTTTAGTTAAACGTATTAACAGGATAAAGATTAATGTTTATAAATACTGCGGTGAGCGGCGGGGCCCAGTGTATTGGGGGACACTGTTATGAGGGGGATCTGTGGATGACATAGCAGTGTCATCCACAGATCCCCCACCCCATAACAATGACATCCACAGATCCCCCACCCCATAGCAGTACCACCATCCACAGATGCCCCATAACAGTGCCATCCACAGGTCCCCCATAAACAGTGCCATCCACAGGTCCCCCATAATAGTGTCATGCACAGACCACCATTAATTCAAAACCCACCAAAAGCACACCTTTTGGTTAAAAATATATTTTTTCTTATTTTCCTCCTCAAAAACCTAGGTGCGTCTTATAGGCCGGTGCGTCTTATAGGGCGAAAAATACGGTAAGTATTTTGCTTTCTTAGAAACCTGTCCCGATGATGCCAGTTTAGCTGGTGAAACATGTCGGGGGGGCAGTGTTTGAGCGATTTTTAACACAGCAAGTGCACACAGGAAAGAAAATAGCAACCGGCTGCAAAAAAAAAGAAAATTTTTAAAATATGGACAGCACAATGATGGCAGCTGCATGCGGCCTGTTTTGATCATGCGCCCATTCAGTCAAAACGGTGAGTCTTGCACAAAAATTGGACCTAAATGGTGCATGCTGAGATTTTCTCTGCATGGACATGATCCGAGTGGATAATCAGATAGATTAATTGATCAGTTGACTATAATGGAGGAGATTTAATAATGTTCTTAAGCTAAAATAGTTGCTTATAAAAAGTTTGTGCGCATGTCTTAGGGCCCCTTTCACACGAGCGAATATTCTGCGCGGGTGCAATGCGTGATGCGAATGCATTGCGCCCCGCACGGAATCCGGACCCATTAATTTCAATGGGGCTGTGCACATGTGTTTTAGTTTTCACACATCACTCCTGCGTTGCGTGAAAATCCCAGCATGTTCTATATTCTGCGATTTTTAACGCAACGTTGGCCCCATAGAAGTGAATGGAGCTGCGTGAAAATCACATCGCACCCGCACTTGTTTTTCACGAACAGTTGCTAAGAGATGTTGTTTGTATACGTTCCGTTTTTTATCACGCGCGTGCAAAATGCATTGCACCCACACACAAAAAAACTGAACGCGATTGCAGGCAAAACTGAATGACTTTGCCTGCGAAATCGCGTATTTTTCACTGAACGCATTCGCAACGCATCCAGACACGCTCGTCTGCAAGAGGTCTTTAGTAAGTGTAGTTTTCAGTCCATGTACTGTCTATTCTACACCTGGACAAGAACATCCCCTTGTCTAAATGAACCCTAAGGAGGGGAGAAAAAAAAACTACTACAGCTGGTGTGAAGAATAATATAAAAAACCACAAATGTGTTTTTAGAAAACCTACAGGAAGAAAAGCAAAAGCGTAATGATCAATGGTAATCTGAGGACATAATTGGCAGGTCCATTAGAAATACAATGTAATGTCAATTATGGTACATTAATAGCTATTGTCAGAACCACTCTCTTTTTAAATGGAAATCAGCCTGCTGCCAGAACCTCACCCATAATAACAGCCTCATAGACAAGGAGTATGTTACTGCCTAAAGCAAACCTGTAAATGTAAAATAGGTTGCTATAAACTAGTAGATCTTATAAGATTCTAATTGTAGTCACGGCCGTGCCCCGTCTATTTTCATTTGATAACCGCAGCATGCCTTCTCTCCCTCCAGTAGTCAAAGCAGTGCCCCCAAAAGGAGTTATGGTAGTGTCCCTTCTCTCTACCACAGTAATCAATATTCACAGCAGTGCCTCCCTTGCTGCCCCAGCAGTGTCTTCTTTTGGCGCCCTCTACTGGCAGGAAGCTACATGTGATCTGCCCAATGCTAGCCGCTGCCTGGAGTATTTACTGCATCAGTCTCTGCTGCATAGATTGACATTATCTGACAGCTGCAATGAGAGCTCTATCAGCGCTGCAGGGGTAGCCTGTGACCGTTTCTTTAGGGACAGCTGGAGCTGCATGGGGTCAGTGACAGGCCAGCATTATGCATATGGGACTAGAATTTCTAAATACTGGGAAAGATTTACCACTGTAATTGCATCTAGACCACACCAACAAAATTTGGTGTGTTTAGGCTCATTTAGTTTTAGACCTATTTATGAAGCAAATGTTTAAAGGGGTTCTGCAGTTTGTTTTAACTGATGATCTATCCTCTGGATAGATCATCAGCATCTGATCGGCGGGGGGCCCGACACCCGGGACCCCCGCCGATCAGCTGTTTGAGAAGGACGCGGCCTTCTCACTGTTTACCGCAGGCCCAGTGACGTCACGGCTAGTATCAACTTCTGTTCACTTGAATGGAGCTTAGCCCTGCCCAGGCCCGTTGATATTAGTCGTGACGTCACTAGGCCAGCAGTAAACAGTGAGAAGGCCGCGGCGCTGCTGGAGCGCCGCTGCCTTCTCAAACAGCTGATCGGCAGGGGTCCCGGGTGTCGGACCCCGCCGATCAGATGCTGACAATCGATCATTAGCCAGAGGATAGATCATCAGTTAAAACAAACTGTAGAACCCCCTTTAAAACAAATAACCCACCGTGCCTAGTGAGATAGCATGGCTTAGCAGAAAGTTCTTACAAAGTGCTGGGTCAGGGTACTTTCACACTAGCATTATTCTTTTGCGGTATTGATTTCTGTCCTAGGAGCTCAATACCAGAAAAAAAAAAACGGATCAGTTTTATCCTAATGCATTCTGAATGGAGAGCAATCCGTTCAGTATGCATCAGGATGTCTTCAGTTCAGTCACTCTTACGGTATTTGGAAAGCTGCTGTATTTTCTCAGTCCAAAATTCCGGCATTATTATTTCATTATTTTCCATTGAAATGCATTAACGCCGGATCCGGCACCAAGTGTTCCGGAAAAACGGATCCGGTTTCCCGGTCTGCACATGCGCAGACCTTTAAAAATGTGAAAAAAATAAATACCGGATCTGTTTTTCCAGATGACACAAGAGAGACGGATCCGGTATTGCAATGCATTTGTGAGAGACGGATTCGGATCAGTCTACAAATGCTATCAGTTTGCATACGGATTTCCGGATCCGGCAGGCAGTTATGGCAATGGAACTGCCTGCATCCAACAACGCAAGTGTGAAAGTACCCTCACAAGAAAAAATAATCTGGGGCTGAAGTGCATTACCAAGCTATGCAAATTCTTTGTTCTAGGATCATTGAAGGTTCCTCCAGATACTGAGGTCACATCTCAGTGATACAATATTAATGTCTATGGTGTGATTGCTATTGAGGCTGCCATTTCCATCAGAGATCCGTTATTTTAGAAATAGACGTCAAATGTGCACAGGATGCGTTTTCTCTTTATTTTTCTGTTCTTCTGACAGTTCAGAAGAACACAAAAATAATGATCATGTTAACTTGCCCCAACCCATAATGTATATGAGGAGTACCACTATATGTGGACATTTATCAACTGTATCCTGGATTTATGCTTCCGCTACAGCATCTCTCTAATTTTCGGGGTTCCTTGGGCTCAGCTCCACGGTGGGTGGAGGCTAGCTGCTATGATATCTCCTAAACACAGAAAAGAGATCATGCTTCATCATCATCTTAACTCTCACACAGACGGAAAGCAGCAGCAGCCGGAGGACATTATAGACAAGCACTAAATAGTGTTGCTATGGATCCAGTTCTAGGGTGAGGTAGTAAAAGACATACTAGACCAGCAGCCTCTGTGTGTGTGTGTGTCCGTTTCTCTTTGTCTCTGCAGCGGCTTTTTCCTTTTCTTCCCCCTCCAAGGACTTCTATATCCAACATCATCTCTGCCTTTCTCAAGGCAGATTTTACCAGTGAACTGAAAGTGTACAATCAATGTAGGAGGTATTCGGAGGAGGAAATGTGTCTTTGGACAAGTGAAGTACTAAGCATTTGACTATAATAAGATATATTACAAAGTTTATCACCCCTAGGAATATTGATTTATGGAAAGTTTGCTGAAATGAGAGAGACTATTTAAATCTGAGCTAAATAATCTATATGGATGGATACATGGCGTTATATATATATATATATATATATATATATATATTTGTACATTTTACAGACAACACAATGGTCTGTTCCTTTAGCAGAAATATCCCTTGGTTCCAGCTCGGCTGGGTTCTTCGCCTTCCTAAATGAGCCATGTTGGTGCAGTCTTTGTAATAGCTGTAATTGGGTCAGCTTTCCTACCACAGCTCTGCTTGAACATATGACTGCACAGCATCAACCTACTTCAAGGCTTCTAATAAATAATACATAGATTCAAGTGGAGAGCGAAGAGCAGCACAGATCCTGTGCACATTCACAGACAGGGCCATATTTACCAAGCAGTGCTTAAAATTTGTACTACACCCCAAGCTTCAGCAGATAGGGCGCCTTTCACAAATATGTGGTCAAGAGTAGTCATCCACAAGGCCTGCTGAAGAAATCAGAAAACGCTAAACATTTCTGCGTGGGGTCGGATCTTTCATAGCATAGATAACTGGCTGTGGAAAAGAAAAATTTGCTAAAGAAAATGAAAATAAAATGCATTTTAGCTGTTCTAGATATGATACAAACAACAAGAGTTTTACAAGTTAAATGCACAAAGAGAAAAATAAAATCCTACATCTGAACGAACTAAAGCAACTTGAATTTATGGGCAGATATGGTCTTCTAAAGACTTCATTCATACAGTAAGTATGTGTAGGGAGTCATTTGTTTCATGCCAAAAGTGGCATCAGATCCCATCACAGTAAGGCAGGTAAGCCAGTCCTAAAGGAATGGGATCCAAGCCGAATAGCTGTGAAGACAACAGAAAGGAACATCATTCATAGCAAGCTATTGTATAATACAGTATCCACTGGACATCGGTTCAGGCATCGCTGAAGAAGAGGACATTACTGATGCAAGTAACGACCATCCACACCCCAGAGTATCAGTTATAAAAGCACATTGAATCATATGGCCACACTAACTCAATAAATATTTACAGTACATTTTAAAGGGAACCTGTCATCAACTTTTCGCTGACCTCACTGAGGGCAGCCAAAAATAGTGACAGAGGCGCTGATTTCAGCGGTGTGTCACTCATAAGCTAAAAGTAAGTGGTTGCCGAGGGCAACCAGCATCATAATCATTGTAGCCCAGGCCTTGAAAAAAAAGAGTCAAATCTACATGAGAAGAGTCACGGTTATCCATAATCTCCTGCTCTCCTGCCAATCTGCTGATGATCTGTCTTCTAGTCGTGACTTCACTGGGCCAGCGGTAAACATGCCACATTCATCAAACCAGGCAACGTATACCGTATGTTTCGCCCTATAAGACCCCCCTCCCCCCCAAAAGTGGGGGGGGGGGAATAGCAGTGCGTCTTATGGGGGCGAATGCTGCGACCGTCCAGGGGAATATGCTGAGAGGGAGGAGGGGCTGGGGGCCGGCATCTGTTTCTGTAATGGCAGCGGGGCCCGGTGCAGTCACTGTATTCTACTACACCGGGCCCCGCTCACTGTAGTATACAGTAATCATATCTAACTTGTGGCTATTGTTTAAAGTATTCCAATCATCTTAAATCTAGCGCTGTACTACTTACTACTAACTTCTTGGCAGTCAGGAGGCCGGGCAGACGGGCGCTCGTAGCGTAGCTCACTATGTCACTGCGCCTGCACCACCCACTTTATGAATAAAGCAGGCGGCACAGTGACGTAGTGAGCTACGCTACGAGCGCCCGCCCGCCCCACCTCCTGACTGCCAAGAAGTTAGTAGTAAGTAGTACAGTACTAGATTTAAGATGATTGGAATACTTTAAACAATAGCCACAAGTTAGATATGATTACCGTAAACTACAGAAAGCGGGGCCGGTGTAGTAGAATACAGTGACTGCACCGGGCCCCGCTGCCATTACAGAAACAGATGCCGGCCCCCATTCACTACACAGAGACACTGTTATGGGGGATCTGTGTATGACACATAAGATGCCCCCATAACAGTGCCATCCACAGATGCCCCCATAACAGTGCCATCCACAGACCACCATTACGGTAGTTCAAAACCCACCAAAAGCACACCTTTTGGTTCAAAATATTTTTTTCTTATTTTCCTCCTCAAAAACCCAGATGCGTCTTATGGGCCGAAAAATACGGTATTTATTGTTTATACATTTTATATGTGAAATTGGGAAAGGGGGTGATTCATACTTAATATTTTGTTGTTTTTTTTTTAACCTTTTTACACTTTTTATTTAATAACTATTTCCCCCCTTAGGGGCTAGAACCTGGGATTTCATCCCTTGTCCTATTCACCCTGATAGAGCTCTATCAGGGTGAATAGGACTTCACACTGTCCCTGCTGCTCTGTGCACACAGCATCAGGGATGTTACCATGGCAGCCTCACTAGCGCCCTGGCTGCCATGTTAACCGATCAGAGCCCCAGGATTACACTGCTGGGGCTCCGATCAGAAGCTGCCACTGCACCACCAATGAAGAGGAGGTGAGGGGACTCTGTGGACACTGCCACCAATGATTTTAATACTGGGGGGTGGGGGGAGGGGGCACTGTGCCACCAATGATTTTAGTGGGGTGGGGGCGCAATACGCCACCAATGATAATTACCCCTTAATACAGGAGGCAGGTACTGGCAGATCAGCGGCAGTTAACCCCTCAGGTGCCGCACCTGAGGGGTTAACTGCCGCTGATCGCAGCTCCCTGTCAGAGACAGGGTGCCGGCAATGCGATTCTGCTGCCGGCACCCGCCTCCTGTATTATGTGTTAAAGTCTGGACCCATATAAAGTAGTCTTTAAGTATTAGGCTACCGCTCCAGTCGCCCGCAGTATCCCATTACCGTTTCCTCTCCTGCTCCATATGCTAATTAGTAATTACTATCGAAGCAATGGGGAGGAGGCATCAGCTTCTCTAGTGGGCGTTCCTTCTCCCTGGCTGTAGCGCTGTCCAATCGCAGCGCAGGGAGAAAGAACGCCCACTAGAGAAGCTGATGTCTCCTCCCCATTGCTCCGATAGTAATTGGCATATGGAGCAGGAGACAGTAATGGGGCACTGCAGGCACCCAGGAATAATAGTAAGTGCTGGGACATCTCTGGGCGCCGCTCTGTGTAGGAAAAGTCCTATCATTGGTGGCGCAGTGCGCCCGCCCCTCCTCCGCCCCTCTCTCCGTTCATTGGTGGCAGCGGCACAGGGGGGAGGGAGACACTGCTTCCTTCTCCCCTGTGCTGCTGAGGGAAACTTGAGCGCGCTGACAGCAGAGCGCTCATGTCCTGTGATACTAGAATGCACAGCCCAGTATGGAAATCCCGGTATCATATCGATACCAGGACAAAAGTATCGATTGGGTATCGAAATTTCGATACCCGCAACAACCCTAGTTCCAACGCAGGACATAACCAACAGCAACAGAAAATTAAAACAGATTTGCCACAGGGTGCAATAGTAGGCTAATAACTTTGGAATAAGGCATTTTTGATAAACCTTATTTGGTGGGAAAAAAAAAAGTGATATAACTAGCCATTCTACCCCGGGCCAGTTTTCACCTTCCTGACCAGGCCATATTTTCAAATCTGACGTGTCAATTTATGTGGCAATGATTTTGGAATGCTTTTAGTTATGCAAGCCATTTTGAGACTGTTTTCTCAGGACACATTTTACTTCATGACGATGTTAAATTTTAACCTACAGATTTCGCCTTTATTTATAAAAATATCCAAAATTTACCAAACATTTGAAAAAATGCAAATTTTTTCAAAATTTCTATTTCTCTGCTTTTAAGACAGATCGTGATACTTAGTTATTTCTTTACATTTCCCATATATCTACTTTATGTTGGCATAATTTTGTAAATGTGTTTTGTTTTTGTTAGATGGATTAGAATTTTAGATGTAATTTTAATAAAATTTTAAACCTTTTCAAAACCTATTTTTTTAAGGACCAATTCAGTTATGAAGTCACTTTGTGGGGCTTACATAATTGAAACCACCCATAAATGACCCCATTGTAGAAACTAAACCCCTCAAGTTATTAAAATATGGAGTTTACAAACTTTGTTAACCCTTTAGGTGTTCCACAAGAATTAAATAAAAAGAGAAGAAATTTCTAACTTTCAGTTTTTTGTTTTTTTTTTGCAGATTTTCCATTTCAATAATTTTTTTCCTGTAAGGCAGTAAGGGTTAATAGCCAAACAAAGGATTGCCCTGATTCTGCAGAAACATCCCATATGTGGTCGTAAGCTGCTGTATGGGCACACGGCAGGGGCCAGAAGGGAAAGAGCAACATATGAATCTTGGAGAGCAGATTTCACTGGGATAATTTTAAAGGGGTTATCCAAGTTTTCCAACACCCCCCCCCCCCCCCATGTTCCAGGCCCCTCACATGTAATATACTTGCCCCGCTCCCCTCCAGGTCCCGCCATTTCTCCCTGTACACGGATGAAAACATCCAGTGACGGGGAGGGAGCAGCCAAAAGGCAGACGAGGACAGGGACTAGCCACCCTAGCATTGCGAGGGATGCTAGGGAGGCTCGTCCCTGTCTGCCATTGGCTGCTCCCCCCACAAAGACCCCGAATCTTTTCATCCGTGTACAGGGAGAAGCAGCAGCGGTGGTGCGGGAACCAGGAGCGGCGCTGGGAGCAGGGTAAGTATATTACATGTGGGGGGCCCGGCACATGGGGGCTGTTGGAGAACTCTTTAAGTTGCCATGTCACATTTGAAGACTCCCCCTGATGCACCTCTACAGTAGAAACTCCCAAAAAGGTACCTCCTTATTTAAACTATTGGAGACGATGACATTTTTATTGGTACTATTTTGGGGGACATATGATTTTTGATTGCTCGAGAGTCGATATTATGCTTTTTGTGAGGCAAGGTAACCCCCCAAAAAAATGTCTGTTCTGGCACCATTTTTATTTTTTTGTTTTTACAGCGTTCACCTGACAGGATGGATCAATTGTTCTTTTTATAGATGAGACAATGCCAAATATGTCTATTTCTATTTTTTGCTTCAGTTTTACATAATAAAGCATTTTAGAAAAAAAAAATCATGTTTTTGTGTTTCATTTAATGAAGGCCATATTGTTTTTAAATTTTCCTGCCGATAGTCTTGTTTAGGGGCTCATTTATTGCGGGAAGTGTTGACATTTTTATTGGTACCATTTTTGGGTACATATGATTTTTTTGATCGTTCAACATTACACTTTTTTGGGACAAGGTGAGAAAAGAAGATGGCTGATTTTGCGCAGATTTTATTAAAAAAAAAATATTTTTTTTACAGAATTTACCTGAGGAGGTAGGTCATGTGATATTTTTATAGAGCCGCTCGTTACGGATGCAGCAATATCTAATAGGTCAATTTTTATTTAAAAAAATAAAAAATAAGTCACTTGATGAAGGGAATGGGCCACTTTTTCTTTACTGTTAACTTTTTTTTTTTTATAAATTTTTTTTTTGTGTCACAGTACAGGGGCTGCAACATTGCAGGGTCTGATCCCTGTTTCAATGTAGTACAGTACGTACTGTACTACATTGACTGTCAGTGTAATACTTTCCCTTCCGTAGATGGTAGACCCAGAGGCCTTTGCGTGGCTTGGGTTGGCCATGGCAGCTAGAGGCCCCCTGTCACTGCAGCGCAGAGGGCCGAAGAAAAGGCAGAACCTTCTATATGCTGTGGTCAACGTTGATTGTGGTATATAAATGGTTAATCCACCGGTGT
Source organism: Bufo bufo (assembly GCF_905171765.1). NCBI lineage: Eukaryota > Metazoa > Chordata > Amphibia > Anura > Bufonidae > Bufo > Bufo bufo. Next base: position 176,847,423 of record NC_053393.1, on the reverse strand, counting down.
CTGCGTTTAAAGCGATGCCGGTGGATACAACAGGGTGCACACAGCTTCGGTGCCCGCCCGATCATCTTAACGTACTAGTACTAGAAGTCGCTTCCCACTGGGACGTACTACTATAGTATGTTACATGTTGGCAAGGGGTTAAAAAAAAAGTTGTCATTCCATTTTTTCCATTGGTTGAAAACACCTGACTCTAATTTCACCTTCAAATTATCTGCTAATCCAAAGACTGCTGCCAAATGTTGTGGCTGTGCTGCAAAAAGTAAAAAACGCACCTGTGAGGAATGTGGAGTTAGGATTTCATTCCTGCTATTTGGTCCAGGAGTGGGCAGAGGAAATCAAACTCCACAGGGGGGCCCGGCTTCAAAGTGCAGCCACGTGTTTATCTTTCACACCCCAACTCAACTTTTCTGGCAGGATGAATGCCGGTGGGGGGGCTGAGTTGGTCAACAAAACAAAAGAATCCGTCAATCATGGAACCAGGAATTCATAAGGGATTATGAATTGCCCGTCCATCCCAGAAATAAACTGGTTACATATCTGTGACCAAGGTGGACATGCCCCTGGTCGTCGTTTGGGGGTCGGGAGCCAGGAAGGGGAGATACAGAGAGTTTCCCAGTAGGAACCTATTAACAGCACCATGTGAAAAGGCCCAGGTAGGCCAGCGTCCTTCTCTGAAGGAGGGTCATGTCGTGTAACGTGTTTGGAAGGACCTGGGAACTCTCTGTCCTCACTGCCTCCTGTGTGACTACAGCTAAAAAGAGTATAGCAACCAATAATTCATAATCATAACCCAAACAACTACTCATCTACCAGGTAACTGACTTTTGCTCTGTTTAAACCTGTTTGTACCACATCATCTGTATTTGAACATCCGACCATCTTCTGTGGGTATACTGTGTTATGTCTAGTGCTCGGCAATTAAATATATAATTTAATCTTGCGCTGTTCTTGTATCTCGATCGCGAAATCCCCACGTCCGTGTTTTGGCATAGTTATAAGCTACCTAGGGGTTGGTTTCTAACCCGATATAACCCTGCGAGCGGACCAGGCTTATATCTAACAAGGAACTGGTGGCAGTCTACCCGGCTGGCAGGGCGCTGTTTCACTGGGGCAGTGAAAAGTCTCTCTCAGCTTGTCAGGGTTGTAAGAGAGTGTGGAGTCACATCGACGGTAGTGTGGACCACCCTCACTCACTCCTCGTGCCTCCCTGTGCCTGTGTGGACAGGAGATGTCTGTTTAAACTGGGCCAAGCTGACCTCACGTTTTGGTAACCAGTGACAAAACCGTACCACTGTTAGCCCGACGTAGTGATGTCAGGCTGGGCTGCGAGGTTCGGCATTCGTCACAGCACCAAAAACCGCGTGCTGTTTTTGCAGCAACATACTGTATCTGCGTTTATGGTTTGTTTTCTTCCAGCAAAGGGAAAGCACACAGCAAAATTTAATTACATTAATTACAAAATAGAGTTAGGCCGAGTTCACACGAACGTGTGTGACCTGTGCCGCGGTCCGCAATGCGCGATCGCCGGCCGCAGGTTAGCCGCATCGGATCGCGGACGCATTCACTTTAATGGGTGTGCGATCCGCCCGTTCTGAAAAAAGATAGGACCCGTTCCGCAATTTCGGACCCATTGAAGTGAATGGGTCTGCATCCGTGATGCGGAATGCACACGGAACTGTGGCCGTGTATTGTGGGCCGCAATACGGCCACGGATCACACACGTTCGTGTGAACTAGGCCTTACATTTAGGCCTCCTGCACACGACCGTATCTGTTTTGTGGTCTCCAAATCACGGATCCACAAAATGAGTAGGTCCTAATTTTCGTGGCCCACTGCAAAAAAGCCTATTTTTGTTTGCAAAATGGACAACAATAGGACGAGTTCTATAATTAGTGGCCCAGCTGCATGGAGCGGGCAGCACACGGAGAACATCTATGTGCCGTTTTTTGGGGGAACCCATAGAAATGAATGTGTCCGTGTGCAATCTGCAAAAAATGCGGATCGGACACTGAGCAAAAATATGGTTGTGTGCATAAGGCCTAAGGTAATTTAAGTGTACTATGTGTTCACTTTTCTGGAAGAAAACGCACCATAAACATACAGTAGTTATATTGTTGCAAAAATTGCATGTTTTTTGGTGCATTTTATGCCGCACCAAAAAAGCAGCACAGCCACGATCTGCGTCAGCACCCTAAGGGTACCTGCATACGTAGTGGAATACGCAGCGTAGTACAGTACCAGCGAAGTGTATGAGAGTAAACAAATGTTCTGTGCAGATTTAGAAATCAGTAGCATATCAATTCTGTTTGCTGTTTTAGCTGCAGATTTTACCCTTTTCTAATGAAGCGAGAGATCTATGGCAAAACCGCATCAAATCTGCACCAAACCGGGTGGGTGCAGAAACGCACAGATTTGTGTGGGGGTACCCTAAAGGTTCACATACTTTGCCCATTTACAGACATATGATGTTGGATCATTTTCCTAAATAAATGACCACTATTCGACCGATTTGTTGGATTTGGTTATCTTTATCTACTTTTCGGACTGTGAAGATCAGATGTCATTTTACTGTAGGTCAAATTTATGCAGAAATATAAAAAAAAGGGTTCGCAAACGTTCAAGCACCACTGTAGTCCCAGAAAACCTGTTTAGAAGGAATGAACACGATTAGAAAAACATGGTTGTTTACGCCAAGCACCACTTTTATCTATGGGCTGTGTCTGGAACTGCTTAGGTCAAATTCACACACTACAGGCCGCCATAGAGCTGAAACAGCGCCATCACGCAGATTGGCGCCTTTTCAAATTGCTGCTAAAAGCAGTTCAACTGTGAGGCCAAGCAGACTGCTTTTAGTTGCAATCAATCTGAAAATGTGCCGACATGAACTACACAGCAGTGAACTCAGCCTTAAAGGAGTTGTCTACTTTCGACCAATGTGTATATAAGAGGACTATATGACACTAACATAGCCTTTGTTGATTTTCTGTGCCGTTTGCCATGTTTCTTAAGTCATATCCCCTTGATGGGCAAATCTTCTGTGCTGTCCACATAGAAGACCTGTCTACAAGATGGCCGCTGATGGAGGGTCATGTGACTAGGCAAAAATAACTCCAGACAAATCACTCCGCTTACTCCACTCAAACACCCCCACATCTGGCCTTGCAATGTTGTGAATTTAGTGCAGGTGCAGCGTCTCTGAATGGAGCAGACTGAGTGATGTGTCTGGTCACATGACCCTCCATCAGCAGCCATTTTATGCACCGGACCACACAGCACAAAAGATTTGGCCAACAAGGGAGAATACCTTATGAAATATAGAAAATGGTGTAGAATCTCAACAAAGGCTATATTAATAAGTGCCATATAATCATCTTACAAACACATTGATCAACAGTAGTGAACCCTTTTAAGGTCCGACCAGACAGTCAGCTTTCTGTTAGCAGTTTTGGAAGCCAAAACCAGGGGTGAATAAAAAAAAATTAGAATAAAAGGGAGTTGTATCTGCCCTTTAGGCCCCTTTCAGATGAGCGAGTTCTGGAATGTATAGTATAACACTGACATAATGCTGTCAGAGTCATCTAATACATTCCAGAACTGGGAAGGGTTAAATAGCATCATAAATCAATTTAATGCTATGTGACCCCGGCAGTTCTGGGAGTTCAGGCGGGGTACCTCACTGAGAGACACTCGCTCGTCTGAAGGGGGCCTTATACTTTCTTTCCTTTTATGATTACACCTACACCCAAAACTGCATCAGGAAACCTGACCGTGTGGTCCTACCCTCCTTCAAGGCTTCAGTGCATTACAAAACACAACCCACAGACGAGAGTGGCGCTGTTCCTGAAAGAATGCAGCCATATATATCATACAACCCACTAAACTACAGGACCATGCCACTGGGCATCTATACATTGAGTATTATAGAGGTCATTAATCACACTGGTGTAAAGTAGAACTGGCTTAGTTGCCCATAGCAACCAATCAGATTTCTCTTTTCATTTTCCAAAGGAGCTGTGCAAAATGAAAAGTGGAATCTGATTGGTTGCTATGGGCAACTAAGCCAGTTCTACTTAACACCAGTGTGATAAATGACCCCATATGTCCATTGCAGTATTTTACTACGCATCTATATTTATAGAGTCTGTTCCAATTTCTTGCCAGACTGACTCAACATATAAAGGTCATGGAAAATATAGAACGTGGCTTGATAAAGCTTTGTTTTTATATTTTTATCTTCATCCTCTATCAGCGATGATTTGCTCTTCCGCAGAGGTGATTGCACACGTGCTTATTGAGTGGGATCCAGAGACATTACACATGCACCTGCTAGTAATTTGTTAAATAAACAAACTCTGGACTCTAATCCGAGGAGTGCCAAAAATAGAGCGCGGCGCGGCAGCTAACCGTCACATTACTAAATAACCTAGTTTCATCCCGGAGACTTTCCCATCCTTCCATCTGTTCTCAAAATAGTCCCTTCGTTTTTCTTGGTGAGCAAAAAGTCACAGTGTCACCATTACTCCTAAGTGACAGTGGACTGAGGCTTCCTACCGTGCGACCTTCCCATCCATTCTGCCTGCACTCTAAAATAAAAAATAAAAAGGACTATCAAGGCTAAATGATCAGCAGAGATGTGTACACAGCGCCAAATGATTAACCCAGGGACCATCGAATTACTGTAAGGCTTAATGCACACAGCTGTACTAGGGGCTCAGTAAATGCTCCAAGATGCAGAGAGATGTAATACAGCATCCGCTGAAGTCTATGGCACCATACTGAATCGTAAAATCAAGCCATGTTACATCAGATGTCGTATTAAGGAAGTATATTTCCCCAGAAGCATTACTGCTTAAAGGGGTTTTCCCGTTATAATCATTTTTCAAGCAAGTGCCCACAACCGGCCATACTTGGCCTCCGCTACCCTCCTTCTGGTGCCCGCTCTGCTTACAACTGGTGGTGCATGGATATGGTCACATGCACTGCTCCAGCCAATCACTGGCTTCAATGGTGATGTGCCGATTGTGGTCATTGGGCTGGAGCGGTGCATATGACCATGTCCTTCCACCACCAGATGTAAACAGTGTGGGGACCAGAAAATGGAGACAGCGAGGTAGTGCAGAGGACCAGGCATGGAGCAGGTAAGTATGAATCTTCTGTTTCCACAGGCAGGCGGTGGTCACTTGCTTAAAAATAATTGGTACAATGGTACACAGAGGGTCTATAGGTCCATAGTACAGAGCCATAGGGACTCAATGACAAGACTCCAGACAAACAGGCTCCATGCATGGCTCTGCTATGTACATGAGCCCTAAAAGCCAGTTCAGACTACTCTAAGTCAGTATGATCATTTTAAAAGTTAGGCAATAAGGACTTACAAAGACATCAAAAAGTTAGGCTCTAGCAGCATATCTCTAGGTGCATGAGCCAGATGGCTTCTGAACTTTGTCCAGCCCTGGATTTACCTGATCAAGACAAGTTAGGTCTTGTTCACATCACCGTTATGGATTCCGTTATTGTTTTCCGTTAGAACATGGTTATAACAGGACAATAACGGAATCCATAAGACGGAAGTCAAAACAGAAACCTTTAAGAGGCATTCCATTTTGATCCTTCATAATACAGTATAACGGATCTGTCCTGGTTTCCGTTATGCAGGACTGGACTCCTGCATAAACGGAAACCAGGACAGATCCGTTATGCTGCCCATAGACTTGTATTATGACGGAATTCAAAACGGAAGCCTTCAAAAAGGCATTCTGTTTAGCTTTCAATTATAATAGAAGTCTATGGGCAAGCATAACGGATCTGTCTGGTTACCATTATGCAGAACCTAAAATAAGTCCCGTCGACAGGACTTTGTTTTCAGTCTTGCATAGCGGGAACCATAGCTCGATTACGTCATCAAAGGTCCTTTTGCAGGTTCTGAAAGAAGATGATGCCGGCTGAGCGCACAAGCGGATGAGGAGAGTTAATTTTATTTATTTTTTTAACCCCTCATGCCACATTTTAGTAAGCATTATGTATTAAGAATGCTATTATTTTCCCTTATAACCAATCCAAATAAGCAAGGTAAAAAAAAGGGCTCATTCAGATGAGCAATATTCATATCTGTGTGCTGTTCGAGGTACAATGGATGGCGCAGGGACTAAACATGGACCTATTATACTCGATGAGCCAGTGGCTTTTTTAGTGGCTAGAACACGAGTTTCACATCAGTCATCTGAATAAGCCCTAAGGCTTGGGTTTGTATAGGCAAATATTCTTTCCTTTTTCTCTCTCAAGGAGTTACCCCTTTCCCCCCATTAACTAGGGTCCAATCTTATTTTTGGTAGATACAAATTAGACTGAGATCAAAATACATTGGGATGATTTATCAAAGCCGGTGCAAAGGAAAGCTGGCAGCCAATAGCAACCAATCAGACTGAGCCTTTCATTTTCCAAAGAAGCTGTGAAAAATGAAAGGTGTAATCTTATTGGTTGCTATGGGCAACTAAGCCAGTGTTCCTTTGCACCAGTTTTGATAAATCTCTCCCATTGATTATAATGGAATCAGTCTGGTTTCTGTTACAAAATTTTGATTTTATAAGAAAAAACACGGCAGAAACCATTTGGTGAAACTCTTCAAAGGAGTTGAATGGCCCTGAGAAAAAGCTGGGGATGACTCATCTGCTCTGGTCGCCCCAGTTCCTGTGGCACGTCTCCATCCCCGCCACTCCCGGTCGCAGCCTGGCCGAAAGTAGGACATGCCCACTCTCCGCCAATCAGTGGGCTCAGCAGTCAAAACACATGACCACTGAGACCAGTGAATGGCTGGCAGTGGTGATGTGCAGGGAGTTGTCATGTCACACTTCTGGCCAGGCTGGCAGGCACGGAGACGTGACGCAGGAACCTGGAACGCCGAGAACAGGCGAGTGAAGTTTTGCTTTTTTACTCACATTTTTTTTTAGGGCCCAGACAACCAATTAAAGTGGTGGTCAGGAGCCAAAATGAGAACCAAAACTAAGTGATCGTTTTATGCAAATTACCCAGGGACAAACCACCCCCGAGTAAGCCCTCTCAGCAAATCACAATGGCCAAGGGCCATGTGTCGGGGTCTCCCGACTGATTGGATAGCGTCAGGCTGGGCAGGGGAACATCCCCAGCTGGACCTTTATTGCTGGCTGCTGACCATTCATAAACTTCCAGAAGGAATAATGGAGGAATGGCACAGCACAGCGTTAGATGAAAAGATGCAGAATTCCATTGGGAAAGAAAGGAAGGTAGTTACTAAAACAGGCACGTCAGAAAAGGTGACACTCCCTCTTTAACCTTAGGGCTCTAAGGGGCTCTACAAGTGTCTGCCCTGACGAATGTTTGCCTTTAACTACCCATGTTTTAGCCAATAGGAATGTTTATACAACCACCAAAAAAAGAAATACCACATATGAAGGCCGCACATCATGTTAAAATATATCATTTATTCAGACACAAAAACCCCCAAATTAAAATCATTGTATACAATTACAAAACTGTGTGTGGAGTATACATCTTGTCCAACACACCACTGCAACCATTACGATTAGAACAGATATATGCCGCCAAGATAGTACAAAGTAAGTGAATAAAACATAAAAAAATTATGTATAGTGCACAATACTTATTAGATGTTGTAGTAAGAGGACATGGTATGCAGATAGATACGCCCCACGCGCATCACCAGCTTAAACTAGTTTCCTCGGGGGTCCATGTAACAAGGGATAATGTGCCCATTATATATATGATGGTGAATCACCAAGGATAAGAGTCACCTGTATGAGAACGATTAGCAGGAGGCGGGCAGGGAGATGTGGTGCAGCTGCAAAAGATTCCCCAGTGTAGGGCCCATACACACTAAAGACTGCGCGCAAAGAACGCGACTCGCGCATATTGGCTCCGCGCCAGGAAGCGCTCCAAATGCCGGAAGTACATCTCGATCCCGGCGGGGCGTCGATATGCGCTCCGCCGGCGGCATAAATCTGTTCTAATCTTGACCGTAAGAGTTGCAGTGGTGTGTTGGACAAGATGTATATTCCACACACAGTTTTGTAATTGTATACAATGGTGGGTCTGAATAAATTCTATATTTTAACATGATGTACTGCCTTCATATGTAGTATTTCTTTCTTTGGTGGTTGTATATGGTTTCTTGTTGATACCACGTCGGGCACTCTGTAACATTTATTTATTTGGTGTGCCCCCATATCATAAATTGAGCAAATAGGAATGTATGAAATACTCATAGGCTGAAGTCGTTTTGCCATGATTTGATTGCAGCATCCATAATCTGAAGTGGTAATAGTAAGCAACTGCCCTTTATTAACACTTCTGTTTTCTGGGATTTGTTCTGCCACATGGAACTAGATTAAACATTAACTTTCTGGCCAGACAAAAGTGTAAAATAAAAATGTAACGCTTTGTTGGTTTATATATGGCGACAAGAAACAATGCAGTGTGCGCACAATCCCCACCTTTACAGGTCTCATTTTAGGATTCAAATCATTTCATCAGTAAATGAAAAAGCCGATTACTTTCTCTCCTGCAGGTCACCAGCTGAAACGTCCTAAGGTATTAATTGTAAACTCGTGGAAGGAAAAAACGGCTTAAGGCCTCATGCACACAAGCGTATTTTCTTTCCGTGTCCGCCCTGTTTTTTTTGCGGACCGTATACGGAGCCATTCATTTCAATGGATCCGCAAAATAAATAAAGACGCAAGTTACTCCATGTGCATTCAGTTTCCATATGTCCGTATTTCTGTTCCGCCAAAAAATGTCCTATTATTGTCCGCAATACTGGCAAGGATAGTACTGTTCTATTAAGGGCCAGCTGTTCCGTCCTGCAAAATACGGAATGCACACGCATGTCATCCGTTGTTTTTTTGCGGATTCGTTTTTTGCGGACCGCAAAATACATACGGTCGTGTGCATGAGGCCTAAAGCTGCAGGTTCAAAGCCTGAGGCTACACTACTGAAACATTCTTAATTACAACTTGTCCCATTCGGATTTCTGTCCACTTCAGTGTTGTCATGGAGACTTGCTGTGAATTAACATCTCAATTCATATATTAATGCCCATACATGACTGTCACTATTCCATCCAATTATACAATTTGGTCTCTGGTAACAAACCAGATCTGTGGTCATCAAAATCTTTCAGGCGTACATCTTCAGATTTGGTGTATGTACCGTAAACGGGTTTTCCAGAACTAAAATATGGATGACCTATTCTATTCATGAATATCAGATAGGTGGGGGTCTAACACCAGGTACCCAAAGCGATCAGCTGTTTCAGGTAGCCAGCGGCACATAGTGGCAGTGCCCGGGTACTGCAGCTCAGTTCCCATTCAAGAGAATGGGAGCTGAGCTGCAGTAAGCTGCACAGTGTATAGAGACTTCTGCTTCCGCTCCCTATACTGTATCGTTTCCAACACCATGCCTGCCTGAAAGTAATGATCAGTATCAGACCTCCACCAATCTGCAGGACAACCCCTTTGATATTAACTAGATGCTAAAAGTAAATAAAGTAGACACTGCACTTTCAAATTGATAGTGCAGCTGATATAAGAAACTTTGTAATATATCTTATCAGATACAGATGCCTCATTTTCCACTGATCAGGCTTCCCTCCTTTCCCCTCTTCTTAGGCTACTTTCACACTTGCGGCAGAGGATTCAGGCAGGCAGTTCCGTCGCCGGAACTGCCTGCCGGATCCGTCAAAACGCATGCAAACTGATGACATTTGTCATACGGATCAGGATCCTGATCTGTATGACAAAATGCATTGAAATGCCAGATCCGTCTCTCCGGTGTCATCTGGAAAAACTGATCCGGCATTTATTTTTTTTTTCACATTTTTTGCAGCCTGAGCATGCGCAGACCGCAATGCCGGATCTGTTTGCTGGAACACTTGGGGCCGGATCCGGCATTAATGCATGTCAATGGAAAAATGCCAGATCCGGCATTCCGGCAAGTGTTCTGGAATTTTGGACGGAGATAAAACCGTAGCATGCTGCGGTATTATCTCCGTCCTGAAAAGTCAAAAAGACTGAACTGAAGACATCCTGAACGGATTGCTCTCCATTTAGAATGCATGAAGAGAAAACTGATCAGTTCTTTTCCAGTATTGAAATCCTAGGACGGAACTCTATGCCGGAAAAGAATAACACTAGTGTGAAAGTACCCTTAGGCTACTCTCCCTCCTAGCAAATTCACTCACTCTGTATTCTCTACTAAACCCATTTTGGTCTTTAAAGGGAACCTGTCACCTCCTAAACATCCTAAGTTGGCAGCAGTACCTTAGAGTAGCCAGCAGCATGTTTGCAACGATCCTTTTCTTCCTGCAGGTAGTTAAGCAGAAGCTGTAAAAACGATCTTTAATCCCCTGCCCGGCGCGCTTTTCTAGTCGGGCTTGAAGTCACGGCGGCATCGACCTCCTTGCCTCAAGTCACGGTAACCACGCCCCCTTGCCTGCCCCTTTGCTGTGATTGACAGCACTTATGGAAGACAGTTTGGCCGACAAGGGGGCGTGGTTACAGTGACTTGAAGCAAGGAGGTCGCTGCCGCCGTGACTTCAAGCCAGACTAGAAAAGCGCGCCGGGCAGGGGATTAAAGATCGTTTTTACAGCTTCTGCTTAACTAACTGCAGGAAGAAAAGGATCGTTACAAACATGCTGCTGGCTACTCTAAGGTACTGCTGCCAGCTTGGGATGTTTTTAGGAGGTGACAGGTTCCCTTTAAAGATGAACTTTCAGTTCACTGTGGGATCAGATTACATGCTGCCCATAAAAGCCTAGGGAGAGGGAGGAGAAGGGAAAAGATGCAAAAAGATAGACATGCTGCCCATAGAAGTCTACAGAGAAAGGAGGGGTGAGAAGAAAGAGGAGCAGACAGACATACACAGAGAGGCCCCAGCTAATAGTGGAGTTTTCTATCTCATCCCCAGTGGTTTATTCACATCACTCCTATTCACTACTTCTCTAAAATATCATCCATGCTAATGTTTCTTCTGAAGTAGGGAGCAGAGGCTCCTGTTTTCTCCATATGCACTCTAATAAGCTTTTATAACAGCTAGTCTTCACCCATTAGCTCGTGGAGAACCAAGAATTGAAGTAAGAGCCTACAGTACGTGGGTCATATGATCTTCAGATATAGTGCTATTATTCATGTAACACACACACACACAAAAGCTGATTCTAAAAGTCATCTAAAACTATAGGCACCCTTTAAAGGTCTTGTACGGTGTACAGATATTGATGTCCTATCCTCAAGATAGGTCATCAATATCCGATCGCTGGGAGCCTGACACCCGGCATTCAAGGCACCACAAACTGTAGTGTACAGAACAGAAGCAAAGGGCCCATATATTGTGTAGCTTCTAGCAGCATACCACAACTCAGTTCCCATTGACTACGCTGCAGTACCACAGGAAGGCCACTAAACAGTATACGGAGCTGTCTACTTCCAGCTCCATACACTGTTTCCAGCTGGTGCAGGGTATAGAACACCCAACATTCTGATATTGATTATGTATCCTGAGGATTGATTATCCATATATGTCGACTGCAAAATGAAAAATACAAAAACAATCAAAGTACTGCATTTTTCGGTTTATAAGACACACTTTTTTCACCTAAAAGTAGGGGGGGGGGGGGGGGGGGGGGAATGGCCATGTGTCTTACTAGGCGAATACTAGTGAGCGCTTTAATTATGGAAGTGCTCACTAGTATGCAGTAGGTTGAGGGAGCAAAGCACTATGACCCGACACTGCACGTAGTCAGATAACATTGCAGCGCGGGCTGGAGATGACAAGGGAGCACGACTTCTGCAGAGACTGCCAGACCTGGAGAGGAGCGGCAGAGCAAGAGAGGTAAGTGAAGTAATTTAGTTTAAAAGTCTGATCTGAGGTCTGATGGGGTTCTGACATGGAGGTCTGATGTTGGTTTGGCATAGAATGGAGGTCTAAATAGGGGTCTGGTATGGATCTAATCTGAGGTCTGGTTCGGGTCTCGCATTGAGGTCTGATAGTAGTCTGAGCTGGGGTCTGATGGGGTTCTGACATGGAAGTCTGGTAGGGGTCTTGCATGGAAGTCTGATCCGAGGTCTGATGGGGGTCTCACATTGAGGTCTGATAGCAGTATGATCTGAGGTCGGATAGGGGTCTGATGTGAGGTCCTGACTTGGGGTTCTGATCTCAGGATCTCATATGGGGGGGGGGGGATATGTGCTAAAAAAAAAAAAAATTCTTATTTTCCTCGAAAACTGAGGTGCGTCGTATCATTAGCTGCGTCTTCAGTGAAAAATATGGTATCTTAATATAGTATATATAAGATATAGTTTTAGCATTAATTTTTTGAAGATTTTATACAGGTAATTTTCTGATGACTCAAACACAAAAGTGTGAAGCAACCGGTAGATTTTGGAATACTACAGCAGCTTACCTCGTGTTTACCCAGTCCTAAGAGAAAATCATTAGGAGGATTTGAGTCAGCTTCAGGGCTGGTCATGGTACACAGGTGCCCTATAAATCTGGAAACTTCCTGGGGCAGTATTCTATTTAGACTATTGATTTTACGCTCTGTACAGAACATTTTGCATTGCATTGTCAAAGATACATTTATATTAAGATAATCGCATGCATTTTGTACACATGTATCCACGTGAAACGCTGGGTGATCTAAAATAATAATAATAATAAATGAAACATGATTACAAATCATAATAGCGTTTGCAGGTAATTAGCATTTGTGCTGTTATATGAGCTGCATATTATGTTTCCAAAATATTTCAGGAGGATAAAGCCATATCAACTGGAATGGAGCTGGAAAATAAATTAAATACAAGATATCTGATTTATACCCCAGGATACCTAGGTGCCCCTCCCTTCTCCTTCTGTCAGGCAGTGCTCACCCTATAGATTAATGATGGCTGTAAACTGTAAGTTATATACACTCGTCAACATTGAAATTGCAACACCAAGGAGGATAAGCCGTAAGGCTATGCAAATTGAGGAAGTAGCAGGTGTTGCTGAGATATTATTTTCAAGCACCTGTGGCATGTGGGTAGGGCATAAAAACCAGACTTAAAGTAAAGTTTTTTAACCACATCAAAACCCAAAAGTCAGGTCAAGTCTTCTGAGATGATTGTACGATGACTCCTGTTTGCTGATGTGCCAGTTATCGCCACATGTTGCAAACTAAGAGGGACAGAATCCTTGAAATGAGAGACCTTGGTTTATCACTCTGGCAGATCGCTACGCGTCTAGGCCGAGAGGGCAGCTTCAAAAAACGTAAGAGGTGTCAGTATCATATCCTGGAAATTTGAGAACAATGAGGGTATAGCCAAACAGGGTGTAAATGCTGTGGGTTCTCCTCGGTGGAATGGTATGCGGAAAAGTCACCAAATAGACCTGCTTTCCTCTGCCGATTCTGCTACTGATTTTGCCATGTGATCTCAGGTTAAGTTCACATGGCAAAATCTGCAGGAGAAAAAATTTATGACAGATCAGTAGAAGAATTAGTAGCTGGAAGAATGTCTTTTTTGGGTGGAGAAACAGTAGGAGAATTCATTGAATTCTAAGAACCACCATCCAATATTCTTCAGAAAAGTAACATGCCACTTCTCAAGCTTTTTTTCAAACTAGCAGCTGAAAAAAACACTACCACTTAAGTCAGTGCCCTGAGGACCACGCAGTAAAAAAAATGCCCCTTTACTACTACCGAGTTGGCGGCAGATTTTGCCTTATAGCCTTATACTTGGAGAGTAACCGAAGCCCTGAGAGTGAGGAAGCCTTTCATGGATTCGATTGCAGAAACACTGATCACAGTGACAACAATGTGCATTCTGGTCTGTGTGTAAAAAGGATCTGAACCAGTGACCAGACACCATGTACCGTTACAGGGACACAAATGTATACTGAACAGTACAAGAAGAGGTTTCTGCAATATCTTTTCCAAAATGGCAACTTCCAAGAATGGTATACTATTCACTCCCAAGTTTAAAATGATTTTCCAAGATTTTAATACTGATAACCTATCCACTAGATAGATCATCAGTATATACACCCGGGACCCCCGCCAATCAGCTGTTTGAGAAGCCAGCGGCACTGTCCGACCTTCTTACTATTCGATGGCAGGAAAATGGCCACAAATTGAATGTCACGACCGCTATCCCAGCAGCAGTCGTGTCGCACCAGACGGAGGGGAAGGGGGACCCTTATCTACGGATGGGAATAGTATGGCCACCCCTGACTAACCCTAAGCTGGCACCTGTCTGCCCTGATACCCTAGACGGGGTGTGAACCCGTGCGGCGAGCAGGATGCCTAAACCCTCAGTCACCCTAACAAGCCTAGAGTGGGGAAAGGCCGATGGGAGCACTAGTCACCATCACTCATGTCTAGGAGAACAGCAGGGGAAGACAGCAACAAACAAACTATAGCAGAGATAGACTTATCCAGTCACGAGCAGAGAAGGCGATCCCAATCACGACAGTCCACGCCGGACAAGAGCTCCACAGCAACACCATCAAACGATCTCCTTCAAAGGTCAGAATAGAACTGGAAGTAAGGACTATATCTGGCAATGACTGCAAGTGAAACTGAAACTAATATAGTAGCTGGGAGTGGCAGACAGTACTCACCTGAGAAGGATGCCTACAAACTCCCAGTCAGGACAAAAAGGTTCACAAGGCAAAACCCGGGTGACATACCCTGAACCATGGCGCAAACTCACAAGCTATCGCAAGTAGCTGCGACCTTCTCCTCCCAGACCTGTCTGGATCAGTCACAGTCGTGACATTGAAACATTTCTGGCATTGACTCTTGTTATTGGTATTCTGAAGAAACCTACTAGGAGCTCATATAGGGAAACAAACTCCATTCACAGCATCCCCACTTTCTTTGCGGTTATGACCAGGATTCTCTGAGACATCATTTCTACACTTTGCCGATAACAGTTGGTGCCCCTCAACAGATTCTCTGGACTAAGAAAGATTATATAAAATTACCCCTTTTTAGATCATTTTTCCAAAAAGTTATGAAATGCGGAAACAGTGTAGCTTGCTGTGCAAATTTTTGCATAGCTACCATTCACTTCTATGGGAGTTATGAAAACTGATGGGCGCCGCAGCTTGGCCAGTTCTATAAGTCCACCTCCCCTGGTGCTTACTGTGGTTATTCTCATCTTGGCCGTTCAAAAGGCCCAGATGGTACAACTCCTTTAAAAAGGGAGTGTCTGCTGGTCTCCATTGACAACTTGCTGGTCCTACACTACAGGGACAAAAAAGATGTCTATGTGTTGAATACACACAGAGGATACTATGATTTTAGAAAAACAAAAGACCATCTACATAACCGAAAACAACAAATAATTGGGTGATGTCGACCTGCCAAACAAGTGTTATAGCGTCAGAGTTTTTATAAAACTTTTGATTAGTGTTACATATGCTGCTTGTGACTTTCGGTTAAAGATATCAAAGGTTTTGATCAGTGGGGGGGTCTGAGTGCTGAGGCCCCCACTGATCACTAGAACGAAGAGAGAGAAGTGCTAGCATATTGTGCTCTCTCCCCACTGCAGAGACGGAATCACAATGAGCCCATAGCCTTCCTATTGAGTCCATCTTGCTTACTCTCTTGCAGCAACAAAAGAGAGAATGTGATGTGCAAATACTTCTCTCTCCTCATTCTGGCGATCAGTGGAGGTCCTAGCACTCAGACTTCACCAATCAAAACCTTTGATATGTCTTTATAAGATATCAAAAGTTTTATGAAAACTCAGTGACCTTTCAAAGCCATAGGAAGTCATGCAGAGATCTTACACCTGATACAAAAACCTGTCAATTTATATGATCCAATTTACAAATAATTTGTTTTGTTCAGATAGGCAGGTGCCACCAATAACTTTTTGATGTACCCAAAAAAAAAATAATTATGGACAGCTCCTGCTGAACCAAGGCCTAATGTTGCCCCTCGTATCTGAAGAGGTCTAGAGGCCGAAACGATTGACACTTTTTGGCCGTTATCCCAAACAAAAAATACCCCCAATGTGGATGCCACGTCTGCCTGCCTGCCTATGCTAGCCTTGTGCATTACTGAAAGCTTTAAAATTTACCATACTGAGGCTCTATTTTACATTGACTTGTCAATAACCTATATCTTTGCAGAGTATTATTTTTTGCCTACTAATCTGAAACCAAGGAGGAATTGCATTTTTCAAAATGTGTCCTACAAAACTAGATTAAACAATAAAACCCCTTATTTACAGCAATGAGACATTTCCACCTGGATGCGTTATTTTTTTCGAAGAGTTTATATGCAACATATAACAGCCAAAAAGTAGACAAAACCGCCAACATTTACTTTTTTTTTTACTTCTAAAAAGAGGTTTCATTTATTTAACGGATAAAACTATGATAAAACATTTATTAAGACCAACATTTTAGACGCAACTCTTAATAAAGCCCTAAGCTGGAGGTGGTTCCGCCGAAGTTATGATCCCCGCCAGATCTCATTATAGTCTATGGGTTGCCGAAACCCGGCACTCATGCCAGAAAGCGGCTGGATCCTATTATAGTCTATGGGGTCCGGTGGCCAATGGCAGTATCCAGCACTGCTGGAGTCGGGGAACTCGGGCAGGCTGGATCAGGTTATCGAAGATGTGAACTTAGACTAGACAGTGTAAAGATACAATTTAACAGCGGATCATGCTTAAGATATCTTTAACTATTGCTCTGTCGCAAAATTTTGCATCAAAATATTGATACACATTGTTGCACATTAGACCACACATTTAGGGTTAAGTCACCCCCCTTTCCTGCTAAATAAAACCCTCTTGATGAGTGAGGAGCAAATAGGGCCTAAAACATAATACATTTGGTGCCAAGAATGTATGCCAGCTTTTTTGGTGTAAATTAAGACTGAAATTTCCATCAATAATTTTTCTTTGGTTGTATATCCAAAACATAAATGAATGAGGTGTGCTGTGCCGATTTAATGTTTCAATAACTGCATTAAAGAGGACCTTTTACCGATTCTTACCCTATGAACTAACTATACAGATATGTAGAGCGGCGCCCGGGGATCTCACTGCACTTACTATTATCCCCGGGCGCCGCTCCGTTCTCCTGCTATGTCCTCCGGTATCTCCGCTCACTAAGTTATAGTAGGCGGAGATACCAGTCCCTAAGTTATGGTAGGCGGAGTCTGCCCTAGCGCTGGCCAATCGCAGCGCAGAGCTCACAGCCTGGGAGGTTATTTTCTCCCAGGCTGTGAGCTCTGCAATGCAATTGGCCAGCGCTAGGGCAGACTCCGCCTACTATAACTTAGGGAACGGAGATACCGGAGGGCATAGCAGGAGAACGGAGCGGCGCCCGGGGATAATAGTAAGTGCAGTGAGATCCCCGGGCGTCGCTCCACATGTATGTATACTTAGTTCATAGGGTAAGAATCAGTGAAAGGTCCTCTTTAAAGAGTTTTACTAAACAGACTAAGACATAAAAAAATGAAAGCAAAAGTCAATGGTGTCTTATAACATGTAAACTGAAGCAAGAAAAACAACAAATGAGTCAACTTAGTGGAAATGTATCCAAGTAACAACCTGTAAGGACCTATAAGTGGTCCTAAAGATTAGAAAGATATACGGTAATTGGGAAAAAGGGGAACAGGAAGCAGAAAGGAGAAGAGTATGCCCCTGATCTCCCACCAATTTATGGTCCAGACCAGAGAAATCTTGGCCAGGGTTAGTTGTCAACTGACTAGGGGCCCCAAGAGCAGAGGTCACACTACATTTTTTCCAGAAGAGTAAAAATACTCCTCTTCCATTTCTTTTTTTTTTTTAAATCAGATACTTTTTATTGATTAATAAAAAAACATTTTTTCCATTAACAAACAAATTGCACATTAATATCAATTGGTCCAGTTCACATTGGACCCACAAGGATATATAATAAACTAAACAGCTACGTCATAGCCAGACCATTATTTCTGATATTTGTGGACTCTATACTGACAGGGAATGTCCCACAGGATTGGCGCATGGCAAATGTGGTGCCAATATTCAAAAAGGGTCCAAAAACAGAGCCTGGAAACTATAGGCCGGTAAGTTTAACATCTGTTGTGGGTAAACTGTTTGAAGGTTTTCTGAGAGATGCTATCTTAGAGCATCTTAACGGAAATAAGCAAATAACGCCATATCAGCATGGCTTCGTGAGGGATCGGTCATGTCAAACTAATTTAATCAGTTTCTATGAGGAGGTAAGTTCTAGACTTGACAGCGGCGAATCAATGGATGTCGTGTATCTGGACTTCTCCAAAGCATTTGACACTGTACCACATAAAAGGTTAGTATATAAAATGAGAATGCTTGGACTGGGAGAAAACGTCTGTAAGTGGGTAAGTAACTGGCTCTGATAGAAAACAGAGGGTGGTTATTAACGGTACATACTCAGATTGGGACACTGTCACTAGTGGGGTACCTCAGGGGTCAGTATTGGGCCCTATTCTCTTCAATATATTTATTAATGATCTTGTAGAAGGCTTGCATAGTAAAATATCAATTTTCGCAGATGACACTAAACTGTGTAAAGTAATTAAAGGGTTTCTATCACTTCGTATCACATATTTAGGTGTCAGACACTAGCGATCCGCTAGTGTCTGCTCTAACAAACCATCCTAATATAATAGGTTTTGGGGCAGCCGTTTCGCTAAAATAAGAACTTATATCTATATGCTAATGAGCCTCTAGGTGCTATGGGGGCGTCATTAGCACCTAGAGGCTCCGTCTACCTTCATAAACTGCCGCCGCCCAGCGCGTCCCTCCAGCCCGCCCATCTCCTGCTGAATGCGATCCTCCCCGTGCGCGTCTCTGTTCGGCGCATGCGCAGTGAATGTCTGACTGCTTCCCTGCACAGACATCTCCACTGCGCCTGTTGCTCGGAGCACTATGATGTCATCGGCGCAGGCGCAGTGGAGATGTCTGAGCAGGTTAGCGGTCAGACATTCACTGCGCATGCGCCGAACAGAGACGCGCACGGGGAGGATCGCATTCAGCAGGAGATGGGCGGGCTGGAGGGACGCGCTGGGCGGCGGCAGTTTATGAAGGTAGACGGAGCCTCTAGGTGCTAATGACGCCCCCATAGCACCTAGAGGCTCATTAGCATATAGATATAAGTTCTTATTTTAGCGAAACGGCTGCCCCAAAACTTATTATATTAGGATAGTTTGTTAGAGCAGACACTAGCGGATCGCTAGTGTCTGACACCTAAATATGTGATACGAAGTGATAGAAACCCTTTAACACTGAAGAGGACAGTATACTACTACAGAGGGATCTGGATAGATTGGAGGCTTGGGCAGATAAGTGGCAGATGAGGTTTAACACTGACAAATGTAAAGTTATGCACATGGGAAGGAATAATGCAAGTCACCCGTACATACTGAATGGTAAAACACTGGGTAACACTGACATGGAAAAGGATCTAGGAATTTTAATAAACAGCAAACTAAGGCTACTTTCACACTAGCGTTCGGGGCTCCGCTTGTGAGTTCCGTTTGAAGGGGCTCACAAGCGGCCCCGAACGGATCCGTCCAGCCCTAATGCATTCTGAATGGATCCGCTCAGAATGCATCAGTCTGGCTCCGTTTGTCCTCCGTTCCGCTCAGCAGGCGGACACCTGAACGCAGCTTGCAGCGTTCAGGTGTCCGCCTGGCCGTGCGGAGGCAAACGGATCCGTCCAGACTTACAATGTAAGTCAATGGGGACGGATCCGTTTGAAGTTGACACAGTATGGCTCAATTTTCAAACGGATCCGTCTCCCATTGACTTTCAATGTAAAGTCAAAACGGATCCGTTTGCATTATCATGAACAAAAAATAAATTTAAAAAAAATTATTATTTTTTTTTGTTTTTTTGTTCATGGTAATGCAAACGGATCCGTTCTGAACGGATCTAAGCGTTTGCATTATAGGTGCGGATCCGTCTGGGCACATACCAGACGGATCCGACCTAAACGCAGGTGTGAAAGTAGCCTAAGCTGCAAAAAACTTTGTCAGGCAGCTGCTGCCAAGGCCAATAAGATAATGGGTTGCATCAAAAGGGGCATAGATGCCCGTGATAAGAACATATTCCTACTACTTTACAAATCATTAGTCAGACCACACATGGAGTACTGTGTACAGTTCTGGGCTCCAGTGAACAAGGCAGACATAGCAGAGCTAGAGAGGGTCCAGAGGAGGGCAACTAAAGTAATAACTGGAATGGGGCAACTACAGTACCCTGAAAGATTATCAAAATTAGGATTATTCACGTTAGAAAAAAGACGACTGAGGGGAGATCTAATAACTATGTATAAATATATCAGGGGTCAGTACAGAGATCTATCCCATCATCTATTTATCCCCAGGACTGTGACTGTGACGAGGGGACATCCTCTGCGTCTGGAGGAAAGAAGGTTTGTACACAAACATAGAAAAGGATTCTTTACGGTAAGAGCAGTGAGACTATGGAACTCTCTGCCTGAGGAGGTGGTGATGGTGAGTACAATAAAGGAATTCAAGAGGGGCCTGGATGTATTTCTGGAGCGTAATAATATTACAGGCTATAGCTACTAGAGAGGGGTCGTTGATCCAGGGAGTTATTCTGATTGCCTGATTGGAGTCGGGAAGGAATTTTTTATTACCCTAAAGTGAGGAAAATTGGCTTCTACCTCACAGGGTTTTTTTGCCTTCCTCTGGATCAACTTGCAGGATAACAGGCCGAACTGGATGGACAAATGTCTTTTTTCGGCCTTATGTACTATGTTAAGTCGCATCATAGTTCCTGAGTGTATTCCCACAACACTTTCCCACCCCCCTTCCCAATTGAGACAGAAAACATCTTATACCATAAGAACCCATATCCTCTTACCATTTCTGAGGAGTATTTTTTAGCAAAAGAGGAGGAGTAGGAAAGTTGCAGTAATTCAAATAAAAAAAAAAAGAAGGCATTCATAATGTTAAGAGGTTTCTATTTTTGCAGGGAAACCATTACTAGTCTACTTTAGAACTGTCTTCCATGCATAAATAGCAAATGTAGACAATTTCAAATGAACCCAACATCATACACTAATCATAAGACCACTGCCACCACAAAAGAGTCATACACAGTGGTTTCAAAATAGTGCCACAATTTCTACCTGTATAGATGCTAGACTCCCAATTAAAGTCATTCTTCCAACGCCTAAAGCTGGAGAATCCATTTTGCAACTTTGAACAAAGGTCAGAACCAGCGTCACACACATACAAGCTTCCCCTACATGTTACATAGGTTTAGGGAGGCACAGAAGGCTCTACAGGGTCAGAGTGGCAAAGTATGATGCTATGTAGGTTTAGGGTGGCACAGAGGGCTCTTCAGGTTCAAGGTGGCACAGTATGATGCTATGTAGGTTTAGAGTGGCACAGAAAGTTCTACAGTGTAGCAGTATGTGGGTTAAGGGGCTTGGGATTTCCCCTCTGCTCTCAATAGAGTATCAGGACTAGTGTTGATCGAGCACCAAAGTGCTCGGGTGCTCTGGCCGAACACATCAGTATGCTCGTGTGCTCTACCGAGCACCCAAGCACAATGGAAGTCAATGGGAGAACCCCAGGCACCTCCTGCTTGGAAGAGAAGAGTGTCTGGTTCACAAAAAAAGGTTAGAAATTGATGGAAACCCCATCAAAATGGTTCGGAAGATAGCTGGATGCGACTTGGACTCCTATTATCTACGACATACAATAGGCAACCACACAAAGGTTATATGCCAAAAGCCAGGTATGTGCAAGCAATCAATCTATCAATGAGACAGATAACAGGCTTAGACATTCCAAACCAGCTCTCATCTGACTGAGAGACAGTAAGCCTCAAAGTTACTTCAGATCTGTTGGATGGCTTGGGTGGACCTGCGCACCTAGATCAATATCATTAGGGTGACAAAAAGTTTTCTAATTGTCCTAAAATAATATTCAATAACCTTTCTATACAGTTTTGTCATGTAAAAATGCATTTGCATAAACATGGGCACAGGGGACGTGGCTGGGCTCCTTAACCGTAAGTAACCACGCCTTGGGCATCTTACTTGGCTAATTTACATATCTATAAAATCATTTTTTTTAAACAAAATAAAACCACACAGAGCTATGGGACAGGTATATTGCGGACATGCTAGCGGAGATCTAGCCGTGCATGTCCGCAGCTCTATAGGGTAAAACTAGGTGACAGATTCCCTTTAAGTCCCTGACCCCTGACTTTCAGTCCCACCCTACTCTGACCCTCCGCTTACCAATCAGGTGTTCTAACAAAATACAAAAATCCTTACTTTGTGAAAATAGCTCTCCTCCCCAAGACGTGCTACGTCGTGCGTACGTTTATAGAGCCTCAGCCTGCTCTGGAGGACCTCACCCGTACCACCTGCAGTCGGTAGGCCAGTTGCCCGCTGTATAATGTGCCCTGCTCAGGGCTCATGCTGACACTGTTACTGTCGTATTGCCACAGTGTCCCAAGCCTTTGCACATGGGGGTGCAATGCTTTGCACATACCCCTGTGTCTGTAGTACAGACACTATGATGCAATGCTCTTCCCAGTCTGCACATACCCCCAAGTGTATAGTAGGAGTGTACATACTAGGGTATACAGACTAGTTTTATTAAAATGTAAATAAGCCCCTCCCTCAATAAAGATTTGTCCCCCTTTTCCTATTGTATTTTTATATAATTAATGTAACTTTTATAATTATGTAACTCCTAAAATTGTTTTAATATGGCCTTTGTACATCATTTTTCAAGTAAAATCATATAAACCCGTCATTTTGGCGTTTTTCCTGATTAGTTGTCAATTTAATTTCATCGATTAATCGATTATTCAAATAATCGTTAGCTGCAGCCCTAGTGTGAATGATAGCAGCAATCCGATATACACCTCAGTATTAGCGCAGGCTATTATAGGCTGAGTGCTACACGGTGTGTGGACTCTGTTGAGCAGTGTGCCCCACTTACTAGCACCCCAACAAGATGGACAGCGCCCTTTATTGGTTTCATAGTCTTATGACAAGACTCTTGTCCAGGGTGGATTTGATGTAAATCAAAATGATTTAAATCACGATTTAAATCACTAGTCAGTAAGGCTTGATTTAAATCATAGTTTTCTACATAAAGACTAATTCTTGCTGGTATAACTTATAATATGCAAGTAGATGAAGATTTAAACAACTTTTCATATTAGTTTGATTAGGTTGATTCTTCATTCATAGGTTTGTAGAAGTTAGGATTAAGGTATTTTTACTCTGTTCATGTTATAACATTTTTGCTGTGAAGAAGAGGCATGTGATCTCTGCCGAGTCAAATTCAGTTTTGAGAACTGCAAAAGTAAACCAAGCATCTGTGATAATATCTTGTAGGCAGAGAAACTGCCCAATAATCTTACAAAAACCTCTGGAAGAGCATGACATTGTGAATGGATTAATGGAATTTATTTACCAAAAAAATTACACATATAGAAACATAAAAACATAGAATGTGTCGGCAGATAAGAACCATTGGGCCCATCTAGTCTGCCCAATATACTGAATACTATGCATAGCCCCTGGCCCTATCTTATATGAAGGATGGCCTTCTGCCTATCCCATGCATGCTTAAACTCCTTCACTGTATTTGCAGCTACCACTTCTGCAGGAAGGCTATTCCATGCATCCACTACTCTCTCAGTAAAGTAATACTTCCTGATATTACTTTTAAACCTTTGCCCCTCTAATTTAAAACTATGTCCTCTTGTAGCAGTTTTTCTTCTTTTAAATATTCGCTCCTCTTTTACCTTGTTTATTCCCTTTATGTATTTAAAAGTTTCTATCATATCCCCTCTGTCTCGTTTTTCTTCCAAGCTATACATGTTAAGGTCCTTTAATCTTTCCTGGTAAGTTTTATCCTGCAATCCATGTACCAGTTTTGTAGCTCTTCTCTGAACTCTCTCCAAAGTATCAATATCCTTCTGGAGATATGGTCTCCAGTACTGAGCACAATACTCCAAATGAGGTCTCACTAGTGCTCTGTAGAGCGGCATGAGCACCTCCCTCTGTCTACTGGTAATGCCTCTCCCTATACACCCAAGCATTCTGCTAGCATTTCCTGCTGCTCTATGACATTGTCTGCCTACCTTTAAGTCTTCTGAAATAATGACCCCTAAATCCCTTTCCTCAGATACTGAGGTTAGGACTGTATCACTGATTTTATATTCTGCTCTTGGGTTTTTACGCCCCAGGTGCATTATCTTGCACTTATCAACATTAAATTTTAGTTGCCAGATTTTTGACCATTCCTCTAGTTTTCCTAAATCCTTTTCCATTTGGTGCATCCCTCCAGGAACATCAACCCTGTTACAAATCTTTGTGTCATCAGAAAAAAAGACACACCTTACCATTGAGGCCTTCTGCAATATATATTAAACAATATGGGTCCCAGAACAGATCCTTGAGTTACCCCACTGGTAACAAGACCATGGTCTGAATATACTCCATTGACTACAACTCTCTGTTGCCTGTCCCTCAGCCACTGCCTAATCCATTCAACAATATGGGAGTCCACGTACAGCCTTATTCTACATAATTAAAAAACGAATCTTTATTTCATGATGGAATAACCTTTGGATGGTAATATATTTTCATCAAAAAGCATTTTAAATCAAAAAAATCAGATTTAAATAAAATAAAAAAAATCAGATTTTTTAGATTTTTTTTGAAAAATCATTGATTTTTATCCACCCTGCGAGTCTTGTCAAAAGACTATGAAACCAATAGATGACACTGTTCATTAGTAGTGTAGATCGCAAATTTTCCATGCAAATGTTTTTTTAGCTGAAAAACAAGGCAGATTCTGCTCATTTGCACGTCTTTCCCATATGCCCATGTTTATGCAAATGAGTTTTTACATGACAAAACTGTATAGAAAGGTTATTGAATATTATGTAAGGACAATCAGAAAACTTGTCACCCTAATGATATTGATCTAGGTGCGCAGGTCCACCCAAGCCATCCAACAGATCTTAAGTAACTTTGAGGATTACTGGCTCTCAGTCAGATGAGAGCTGGTTTTGAATGTCTCCTAGTGCACAAGGCTGCCATTGTAAGGTATGCTGACTCTGTCGCATGGATAGATTGATGGCTTGCATATACCTGGCTTTTGGCATATAGCCTGTGTGTGGTTGTCTATTGTATGTCGTAGATAATAGGAGTCCAAGACGCATCCAGCCATCCTTTTAATGCTGGTTCCAAACCATTTTAATGGGGTTTCTATCAATTTCTAACCTTTTTTTGTGAACCAGACACCCTCTCTTCTTCAGAGCAGGGGGTGCCTGGTTTGATGATTGGGCCTCCCATTGACTTTCATTGTATTAAATTGTACTCGAGCACCCGCAGTATTCGGCCGAGCACTCCGATGTGCCGAGCATAGCGATGCCGAACAGCAGCTAGGCCGAGCATGCTCGCTCAACACTAATCAGGACATCATGCTCAGCTCACTTACCCAGAATTCACAAAGTAAGCAGGGGGGAGGGTGTGAGGCTTGCTGTGCCTGCTGCCATTGTCTCATGTCTGGGGCATTCTCTATACAACAAGTCTGGGGCCTCTGCGCTGCTGACACTCCTTGGCCTCACAGGAGAACAGCCAGGGGGACAAGGCCTATGGAACACTGACTCCAGGGAGACTAGTCTGAGGATTTAACCCATGATTTCTAAGGCCAGAGAGCTGGAGGCAGGTGTACCAAGAGCAGGATAAGGGAGAAGCCGCCCTATGCCGCTGTAAGCGACAGCAATGTCTAGGGCAAATGACTAATATCGCTGTCCTAATATTATAAACAATGATATCTATAGAAGATGGAGTGTCATGGTCCTCAAGCATGCCAAAATCGGCCTATCAGCAGCCATCATAGTCATAGTTATTAGTAAAAAAGTTCCTTACTCGGACTTGGTTGTGGCCTGCGAGTGTGGAGCTTTGTTATTGGATGTTTCGTGCACCAGCAGTACTGCTGTGCTGCCCGTGCCGTTCACAGCACACAAAGCGCTCATCAAGTGCATGGAAAACCTGCGCATACTAATACACATCAGACTTTTTTCAAATCATAAAATTGCCTGCGCAGGCACCTATGACACTTGTACAGGCGTTTCTGCAACCTCTGGCTGAGAGTATTCTCATACCCACCAAATATGGTATCCAAGGGGACCATATCCAAAAATTTCAACTTTATCCCGGAGGATCCTTGAGAGTTTCTCACGGACCATAATCAGTGGTGTCAAAAATACTTCTACGCGCATCATAGACACCCTTACAAGCAATTTTTACGCTTTACAAAGAGTCTCATGAGTATTTCTAGCCATGTGATTTTTCCTAGTACTTTGGAGTCATTCAGATGTCTTATGTACCCTAAAAACTACAGATCGCCCTGCAAAAAACAAGCTCCCACAAAGCTCTGTAGATGGAACAGAAGGAAATGTAAAAAAGTTACAGGTGTCTGAATATGGTGGTGCAAAGACAATTACCGTATTTTTCGCCCTATAAGACGCACCGGCCCATAAGACGCACCTAGGTTTTTGAGGAGGAAAATAAGAAAAAAAAAAAATGTTTTAACCAAAAGGTGTGCTTTTAGTGGGTTTTGAACTAATGGTGGTCTGTGCATGACACTGTTATGGGGGGGTGATCTGTGGATGGCACTGTTATGGGGGGGGTGATCTGTGGATGGCACTGTTATGGGGGGGGTGATCTGTGGATGGCACTGTTATGGGGGGGTGATCTGTGGATGGCACTGTTATGGGGGGGTGATCTGTGGATGGCACTGTTATGGGGGGGGGATCTGTGGATGGCACTGTTATGGGGGGGTGATCTGTGGATGGCACTGTTATGGGGGGGTGATCTGTGGATGGCACTGTTATGGGGGGGTGATCTGTGGATGGCACTGTTATGGGGGGGTGATCTGTGGATGGCACTGTTATGGGGGGGTGATCTGTGGATGGCACTGTTATGGGGGGGTGATCTGTGGATGGCACTGTTATGGGGGGGGTGATCTGTGGATGGCACTGTTATGGGGGGGGTGATCTGTGGATGGCACTGTTATGGGGGGGGTGATCTGTGGATGGCATTGTTATGGGGGGGTGATCTGTGGATGGCACTGTTATGGGGGGGTGATCTGTGGATGGCACTGTTATGGGGGGGGGGGGTGATTTGTGGATGGCACTGTTATGGGGGGGTGGATCTGTGGATAGTACTGCTATATATGTGTCACCCACAGATTCCCCACCCCATAACAGTGCCGTCCACATATCCCCCACCCCATAATAGTGGCATCCACAGATTAACCCCCCCTAACAGTGCCATCCACAGATCCCCCCATAACAGTGCCATCCACAGATCCCCCACCCCATAATAGTGGAATCCACAGATGCTCTAATATACCGGAGCTACGGTAAACCTGTGGGAGAGGCCGGTGTCATGCAAATGCAGCGGGGCCGGTGCGGTCACTGTACTCCGGCCCCACTGCTCACTCACTGCTTTTTTGCCTAAACATTTTATAATAGCTTTCATTGAAGTTCTGATCCCCAGCCCCATCTGTACTACTTACTAAATGTCCTGTAGCAGGCAGAGCAGGGCGGGCGGCCGGAACTCACTGACGTCACGTGCCTGCGCCGCCTACTTTATGAAAGAAGTAGGCGGCGCAGGCACATGATGTCAGTGAGTTTACGGCAGGCCGCCTGCCCTGCTCTGCCTGCTACAGGACATTTAGTAAGTAGTACAGATGGGGCTGGGGATCGGAACTTCAATGAAAGCTATTATTATAAAATGTTTAGGCATTAAGGAAGAGAGTGAGCGGTGGGGCCGGTCTACAGTGACCACACCGGCCCCGCCGCATTTGCATGACACCGGCCCCTCCTGCCTCCCCCGTCCAGCTGATACATCGCAGTCTGCGATGCTGCAGCATCACAGACTGCGATGTAAAATGGTAGCATTCGCCCCATAGGACCCTGGGGCATTTTTCCCCCACTTCGGGGGGGGGGGGGGGGGCATCTTATGGGGCGAAAAATACGGTATTTATTTTTAATGGTTTCCCTGTATAAATAATGATCTTTTAAAGGATATGCATGCCTATGTATGATTTTATCAATTCGTAATCCTCCTTAGCTAAAAATACTCCTCAAAAATGCTAAGAGGAGCAATTTAGTGTGCCCCCGACTGTAAACCATTGCTAGTTTGAGCTTCCTTGATCAAGGTTAAATTAATACTATAATGACTTAATTGGTGAAAAAGTGGATAAATTATTTTTTCCTATTATAATTTATTTTTATTATTTCAGGATAGCATGTAAGGCTACTTTCACACTAGCGTTTTGGCTTTCAGTTTCTGAGATCAGTCATGGGCTCCCAAAAGCGGTCCAAAAACGGATCAGTTTTGCCCTAATGCATTCTAAATGGAAAAGGATCTGCTCCTAATGCATCAGTTTGCCTCCGTTCAGTCACCATTCCGCTCTGGAGGTGGACACCAAAACGCTTCGTGCAGCGTTTTTCTGTCCGCGATGTGGTGCTGAGCAAGATGGATCCTGGCACACAATGTAAGTCAATGGGGACGGATCAGTTTTCTCTGACACAATAGAAAACGGATCCATCCCCCCATTGACTTTCAATGGTGTTCAAGACTGATCCGTCATGGCTATAGAAGACATAATACAACCGGATCCATTGATGACGGATGCATGCGGTTATATTATTGTAACAGAAGCGGTTTTTGCAGATCCATGACTGATCCGCCAAAAAACGCTAATGTGAAAGTAGCCTAAGACGAGAAGTCAACCTGTGGACTTGTAAGAGCTGAAAAGAACAAAGATCTACTTAAGTAAATATAAACTTCTACCCGTGGTGTGGAATAAACTTTACTACATGTCTATTTTCATAATGAATGGCCTGAAGGGTCAGCTTTAGGCCAGAGAAAAAAATAATCAGGTGGTCTCTAGGACCTTAGCGTGTTGTTGCAACCTCACCGACAGTGCACTAAAACTAAATCTTTATTGTAATTGCTAAAACAACATATAAATCTTGGGATCAGAAGGTTAAAACTCTCAGGGACAGGCTATTAACGGGATATGATCTTTGATACTGGGATGTGATTCACCTCTTGGACTAATGTCGCCCCCCAAAGGGTTGAGCTGCACACTGAGTGCTCACATACACATGTTGTGGATCCCTAAATAGCCTTCCTGCCTAAAATCTGAAGCCTGCTTCCCTACATGTTTTGCCGAGCGATTCGGCGTCTTCAGGGGAAACTGTGAGTTTCCCCTGAAGACGCCGAATCGCTCGGCGAAACATGTAGGGAAGCAGGCTTCAGATTTTGGGCAGGAAGGCTATTTAGGGATCCACAACATGTGTATGTTGTGGATGTAGCTCCGTCACTGGAAGTTGCACAGAACCTTCAACCTTACGGTGGAGCGAGCTTGTTACTACAACACTGCACCCATGGTGCTAGAGAGAACAAAGCCTTAGGCCCCTTTCACACAACAAGCGAGTTTTACGTATGGGTGCAATGCGTTCAATTCACTGACCCATTCATTTGTATGGGTCTGTGTACATAAACATTGTTTTTCACGCATCATCTCTGCATTTCATCATCTCGCAGCATTTTCTATATTCTGCATTTCCATATAAGTGAATGGGGCTTCCGTGAAAAACGCATTGCATCCAAATGCAGTCCGGATGTAAAGCGTTTTTCACTGAAGGTTTCTAGAAGATGTTGTTTGTAATTCTTCCAAGTTTTTTTTCCACGCTCGTGAAAAAAAAAAAAGTATCAAAACTGATAGCATCTGCGTGAAAAAAAAAATTTAACCACTGAATGCATTCGCAGACAAAACGGACTGCATTTGCATGCAAAAACATCTGTTTTGCATGAACAGACCCAAAGAGAATCCGTAACGTTCGTATGAAAGGGGCCTTACTGACGCAAAACGTTTGTTCCATATCTCATGACCAATACATTGCTACGGGGCAGAGATACTTACCCTAAGGGTCCATTCACACATCCATATGTGTTTTGCGGACCCACGAAACACGGACACGGGCAATGTGCGTTCCGCATTTTGCGGACCGCACATTGCCAGCACTATAATAGAAAATGCCTAATCTTGTCCGCAATTGGGACAAGAATAGGACATGTTCTATTTTTTGCGGGAACGGAATTGCGGATCCACATTTCCGGATCCGGGCAGCACATAGTGTGGTCCCATAGAAATGAATGGGTCCGCAATCCCGTTCCGCAAAATGCGGAACAGAATTGCGGAGGTGTGAATGGAGCCTTATACTCACACAGCGTACACTTAGTTAGTCTAAAGATGCTGTGGAACTACACTGCGTGCAGAATTATTAGGCAAATGAGTATTTTGACCACATCATCCTCTTTATGCATGTTGTCTTACTCCAAGCTGTATAGGCTGGAAAGCCTACTACCAATTAAGCATATTAGGTGATGTGCATCTCTGTAATGAGAAGGGGTGTGGTCTAATGACATCAACACCCTATATTAGGTGTGCATAATTATTAGGCAACTTCCTTTCCTTTGGCAAAATGGGTCAAAAGAAGGACTTGACAGGCTCAGAAAAGTCAAAAATAGTGAGATATCTTGCAGAGGGATGCAGCACTCTTAAAATTGCAAAGCTTCTGAAGCGTGATCATCGAACAATCAAGCGTTTCATTCAAAATAGTCAACAGGGTCGCAAGAAGCGTGTGGAAAAACCAAGGCGCAAAATAACTGCCCATGAACTGAGAAAAGTCAAGCGTGCAGCTGCCAAGATGCGCCTTGCCACCAGTTTGGCCATATTTCAGAGCTGCAACATCACTGGAGTGCCCAAAAGCACAAGGTGTGCAATACTCAGAGACATGGCGAAGGTAAGAAAGGCTGAAAGACGACCACCACTGAACAAGACACACAAGCTGAAACGTCAAGACTGGGCCAAGAAATATCTCAAGACTGATTTTTCTAAGGTTTTATGGACTGATGAAATGAGTGAGTCTTGATGGGCCAGATGGATGGGCCCGTGGCTGGATTGGTAAAGGGCAGAGAGCTCCAGTCCGACTCAGACGCCAGCAAGGTGGAGGTGGAGTACTGGTTTGGGCTGGTATCATCAAAGATGAGCTTGTGGGGCCTTTTCGGGTTGAGGATGGAGTCAAGCTCAACTCCCAGTCCTACTGCCAGTTTCTGGAAGACACCTTCTTCAAGCAGTGGTACAGGAAGAAGTCTGCATCCTTCAAGAAAAACATGATTTTCATGCAGGACAATGCTCCATCACACGCGTCCAAGTACTCCACAGCGTGGCTGGCAAGAAAGGGTATAAAAGAAGAAAATCTAATGACATGGCCTCCTTGTTCACCTGATCTGAACCCCATTGAGAACCTGTGGTCCATCATCAAATGTGAGATTTACAAGGAGGGAAAACAGTACACCTCTCTGAACAGTGTCTGGGAGGCTGTGGTTGCTGCTGCACGCAATGTTGATGGTGAACAGATCAAAACACTGACAGAATCCATGGATGGCAGGCTTTTGAGTGTCCTTGCAAAGAAAGGTGGCTATATTGGTCACTGATTTGTTTTTGTTTTGTTTTTGAATGTCAGAAATGTATATTTGTGAATGTTGAGATGTTATATTGGTTTCACTGGTAAAAATAATTTAAATGCGTATATATTTGTTTTTTGTTAAGTTGCCTAATAATTATGCACAGTAATAGTCACCTGCACGTACAGATATCCCCCTAAAATAGCTAAAACTAAAAACAAACTAAAAACTACTTCCAAAAATATTCAGCTTTGATATTAATGAGTTTTTTGCGTTCATTGAGAACATGGTTGTTGTTCAATAATAAAATTTATCCTCAAAAATACAACTTGCCTAATAATTCTGCACTCCCTGTAGTTATCATGTGATCCCCGGCGAAACATGTAGGGAAGCAGGCTTCAGATTTTAGGCAGGAAGGCTATTTAGGGATCCACAACATGTGTATGTGAGCACTCAGTGTGCAGCTCAACCCTTTGGGGGCGACATTAGTCCAAGAGGTGAATCACATCCCAGTATCAAAGATCATATCCCGTTAATAGCCTGTCCCTGAGAGTTTTAACCTTCTGATCCCAAGATTTATATGTTGTTTTAGCAATTACAATAAAGATTTAGTTTTAGTGCACTGTCTGTGAGGTTGCAACAACACGCTAAGGTCCTAGAGACCACCTGATTATTTTTTTCTCTATAATGAATAGCGTGGCAACCTCCTGTGGGATCCATTTGTTTGTTAATAGTGAGCTTTAGGCCAGAGCTCCATGGTGAAGATGAGCAGTAAAATTGTAGTCATAACTTCAAAATTGTTCCCTATGATCCACTCTCGACAATTTGCCTACGAAAATCTCCTCTTACTACCCACTCCATAAGTACATATTTGGAAAATAAAATAAAAAATTCCAATATAAACCACAATCT
This sequence comes from Bufo bufo, assembly GCF_905171765.1. NCBI lineage: Eukaryota > Metazoa > Chordata > Amphibia > Anura > Bufonidae > Bufo > Bufo bufo. The sequence continues at coordinate 176,814,926 of NC_053393.1, read as the reverse complement.
TAACCCTTTTTTTTGCTTACTATTTTCCCAACCCAATGTTCTTGTCAGGTGAGTAATTTCATACTTCCTATTACCATCATCATTAAATCTCCTCCACTTACCAGATCCACTCCGGCTACCTTCTTGACACATTGGAAGTGCCTGGGTGTAAGCAGGAATAAATGTCATGCTTCTGTGTGGGAGGGAAACACCACACCGATCCTAGGAGGGACGGGGGAAACAGGGAATCAGGCCCGAGAACTACGGAAGGAAGATGGACACCTCCTAGTGAAAACCTTAACCAAAATCTTGACTGACTACCAGTATGAACAGATCCCAAAAGATAGGCAAGGTCATATGCAGGAATACCTAGAGTCCTATCTAGCCATATAGGACCCTGGTACTAATGGCAGTGACACGAGTACCTGTTCCTCAAAAAAGGATGGACGAACGGGAGTCTCCTTCATGCCTAATACAAACAATAGGCAAATGCAACACACAGAACCCAAACTAAATACAAAAGGGAAAGGAAAGACTTAACTTGAAAGAGGCTATGGAAGCACCAGGATCTCAGTGGAGATCCAACCACAAACAATCCACAGGCACAGAAGCTATAAACCGCACAGCATAGTGGGAGAAGCAACTATAAATAAGGAAGGTTAAATGACCACATAAACAACACCTGGAGGCAAGGGGTGTGGCCATTACCAGAAACAACACAGACACCTATTGATCCACAAGGAAAGCCTGACTGATCAAACCACGTGTTGCCAGTCTCACAGATCTCCTGCCACTGTCGCCGGGACGTCCGTATGTCTCAGTTCGTCCGTGACCGATAAGCAAGGTGAGACTAATGGGGGACATTGTTGTGTCAAAACAGGTGCAGCAGGTGAACAGTAAGGGGAGCGTCCCTTATTTTATTGTTTTACACTGATCTGAGCGGGTTAAAAAAACAAAAAAAAAAACAGTACAACAACTTTAAAGGGAACCTGTCATCAACTTTATGCTGACCTCACTGAACGCAGCATAAAATTGTGACAGAAATGCTAATTTCAGAGGTGTGTCACTCATGAGCTAAAACTAAGTGGTTGCTGGAAACCACTGTGAAGTGAGAAAATACGGCTAAAGACACCCTCATGACCAAACAACCACTAGGCCAGTATCACCTAAGTGCTGAATCGCCACCAACCAACCTGCCTCAATATCCTTGCTGGTAACAGAAGAATTGCACTAAAGCCTGCTGCTACTGTATATATTTTCAAGTTCTACCATGCACTTCGTAAAAAGGACTTTGTTACGTTCAACTCTGGCCTCATTCTTCAATGCTACAACTTTTACTGCAACGGAACCCAGGGAGCGACGGCCTGAAGAAGGACACCATGACACAACTACACTACATCAGGGCCACTACCACTCCCATCCTCTACACCAGCTCCTTCGGGGCTCGCTGCACATTGGAATTGCAGCAGTGGAGGATCGGTGAGGTGAGTAATACTTCTTTTTCAACCCATTTTGCCCCAATCTAAAAAAAATGTCATGCCTCCAGACAACCTCTTTAATGAGCAAGCATGCAAACCTGACATAACCAAACTGAAATGCTCAGTATGCCAAAGTTCAGGTTGATATATTATTCTACATATTTATACTTCTCTGTCTAATTGATGGGGTTTGACTGCTCGGCCGCTCACCCATCCAAAGACCAAAGGCTCCACAGTGTTCGGTTAAGCGCAGCTGCCCTTTTATTTATTTTTTTCTTTCCTTGCACAGCACCACTTCTGACTGAAAGGTTACCAACCGCACAGGACCTGGACATTCTTCTTCTGTTTCCCCCCCACCAGTCAGTCTACATCAGGCCCATGTGTTTCCTAGTTCAGAAGATGCAAAGTGAAGGTCTGTCACCGTGAACCAAGCATCACTACTGGTGGCAGGCGACAGGAATTACAGGTGCAATTCAATAAATCAGAATATCATTGAGAAGTTAATTAATTTCAGTTAATCAAATCAAAAAGTGAAACTCATTATATAGATTCATTACATATACAGTGATCTATTTCAAGCATTTATTTCTGTTAATGCTGATTATTATGGTTTAACAGTTAATGATAGCCCAAAAGTCACTATCTCGGAAAATTCGAATATTGTAGAATCATAGTGTTAGGGCTGTTTCACACGAGCGGATGCCGTGCGTGGCATCCGCTCCGTGAAAGAGTGCCAAGACCCGATGCAGACTGCAGAGGCACGGAGCATTAACATGACTGATAATGCTCTGTGCCTCTCTGTGATCTCTTTACTACGAAATCACAGTGAGATAAAGTTGTCACTGTGATTTCGTAGTAAAGAGATCACAGAGAGGCACGGAGCATTATCAATCATGTTAATGCTCCGTGCCTCTGCAGTCTGCATCGGGTCTTGGCACTCTTTCACGGAGCGGATGCCACGCACGGCATCCGCTCGTGTGAAACAGCCCTTACACTCTAATCAGCTCATCAACACAAAACACCTGCAAAGGATTCCTAAGCCTTTAAACGGTCCCTCAGTCTGGTTCAGCAGGCTACACAATCACGGGGAAGACTGCTGACTTGACAGTTGTCCAGAAGACAGTCATTGACACCCTCCACCTGTATTCCAATTTTTAAATCTTTTTATGCACAAAGGCCCACATTTAACAAAGGTAAAACTAGATTTTGGTGTAAATTGTGGCAAAATGTGGAGAAATTTGGCACACATAGGTTTAGAAAAATTTACTGTGTCTAGCTTTACAAGGGAGTGTGGCTTAACACAAAGGGGGTGGCTCCTTGAGAAAGAGTTGCGGCTTGATTTGTGCCATTTTGCACCACAATTCTGGCGTAAAATTCTGTCTTAAACGAAGCCAACCATTATTGTTGTAGAGTCAGAGAAAAGGGTCTGTCCCTGCACCAGATTTATCATCCAGCCGGAGCCCCTGTGATACATCTGGTGCAGGTCTAGACAGTCTAAGTTTACGCCATCTACAGGTTTACTAAATCTGCCCATATGTGTTCTCAAAAACTGTCGATTCCCGATATCCTCTTTACATGGGATTTTGGCAGCTTCCATTGAGCTGGGAGGTCATTCACTCATAGGATTCACTCATCCTCACTGAGGGGACGGCACACACAGTCATTGACAGGACTTGTTCAACACAGCAATATTGTTTTATTTTATTTTACAGTTTAGGTCACATTACCATTAGGAGCTGTGTTGAGTGTTTTCAATTGCTTTTAGATGGTCAAAATAGTCTGGCAGCTTGTATTTTCTTAAAAAAAAAAAAACTGACAGACCCATTATAAGTCAATGGGATCTATCAAGATCCACTGCACGACTCACCTCCCACCATCATAAGTCTTAGGCCTCATGCACACGACCGTATTTTTTTGCGGTCCGCAAAACGGGGTTCAGTTTTTCCGTGATCCGTGACCGTTTTTTCGTCCGTGGGTCTTCCTTGATTTTTGGAGGATCCACGGACATGAAAAAAAAGTTGTTTTGGTGTCCGCCTGGCCGTGCGGAGCCAAACGGATCCGTCCTGAATTACAATGCAAGTCCACGGGGACGGATCCGTTTGACGTTGACACAATATGGTGCAATTTCAAACGGATCCGTCCCCCATTGACTTTCAATGTAAAGTCAGGAGTTAACTCCGATCCGATGGTATATTTTAACTTGAAGCGTCTCCATCACCATGGGAACGCCTCTGTGTTAGAATATACCGTCGGATTTGAGTTACATCGTGAAACTCAAATCCGACAGTATATTCTAACACAGAGGCGTTCCCATGGTGATGGGGACGCTTCAGGTTAGAATATACTAAAAGAACTGTGTACATGACTGCCCCCTTCCTGTAGTTAACACATTGGTGGCCAGTGTGGCCGGCCCCCCCCCCCCCCCTCCCCTGTAGTTAACTCATTGGTGGCCAGTGGGCACCCCCCTCCCCTGTAGTTAACTCATTGGTGGCCAGAGCGGCCGGCCCCCCTCCCTCCCCTGTAGTTAACTCGTTGGTGGCCAGTGGGCCCCCCCCTGTAGTTAACTCGTTGGTGGCCAGTGGGCCTTCTCCCCTCCCTCCCCCTCCTAATTAAAATCTCCCCCCTATCATTGGTGGCAGCGGAGTGTACCGATCGGAGTCCCAGTTTAATCGCTGGGGCTCCGATCGGTAACCATGGCAACCAGGACGCTACTGCAGTCCCGGTTGCCATGGTTACTTAGCAATTTGTAGAACCATTATACTTACCTGCGAGCTGCGATGTCTGCGTCCGGCCGGGAGCTCCTCCTACTGGTGACATGACCTGTCACTTACCAGTAGGAGGAGCTCCCGGCCGGACGCAGACATCGCAGCTCGCAGGTAAGTATAATGGTTCTACAAATTGCTAAGTAACCATGGCAACCGGGACTGCAGTAGCGACTACAGGGGGGGGGGGGCTGCCCCCTGCTCCCTGGCAGCACCTGCCAGGCAGCAGGGGGCAGTCATGTACACAGTTCTTTTAGTATATTCTAACCTGAAGCGTCCCCATCACCATGGGAACGCCTCTGTGTTAGAATATACTGTCAGTTCTGAGTTTTCACGAAGTGAAAACTCAGCTCTGAAAAAGCTTTTATGCAGACGGATCTTCGCATCCATCTGTAAGTAACCTACCACGGATCACGGACACGGATGCCAATCTTGTGTGCATCCGTGTTCTTTCACGGACCCATTGACTTGAATGGGTCCGTGAACCGTTGTCCGTCAAAAAAATAGGACAGGTCATATTTTTTGGACGGAAGGGATACACGGATGACGGTCTCGGCTGCAAAACGGTGCATTTTCCGATTTTTCCACGGACCCATTGAAAGTCAATGGGTCCGCGAAAAAAAAACGGAAAACGGCACAACGGCCACGGATGCACACAACGGTCGTGTGCATAAGGGCCTTAAATGGATTGTCCAGCCTTTACTAAGTGATTACCTATCTTCAGGATAGGCCATCACTTGCTGATTGGTGGGGGGGATCCAACACCTTGCACCCCCCACAGATCAGTTGTTTGGGTGTAGCTCCGTCACTGGAAGTTGCACAGAACCTTCAACCTTACGGTGGAGCGAGCTTGTTACTACAACACTGCACCTATGGTGCTAGAGAGAACAAAGCCTTAGGCCCCTTTCACACAACAAGCGAGTTGTACGTATGGGTGCAATGCGTTCAATTCACTGACCCATTCATTTGTATGGGTCTGTGTACATAAACATTGTTTTTCACGCATCATCTCTGCATTTCATCATCTCGCAGCATTTTCTATATTCTGCATTTCCATATAAGTGAATGGGGCTTCCGTGAAAAACGCATTGCATCCAGATGCAGTCCGGATGTAAAGTGTTTTTCACTGAAGGTTTCTAGAAGATGTTGTTTGTAATTCTTCCGTTTTTTTTTCCACGCTCGTGAAAAAAGTATCAAAACTAATAGCATCTGCGTGAAAAAAAAAAAAAAAATTAACCACTAAATGCAATCGCAGACAAACGGACTGCATTTGCATGCAAAACCATCTGTTTTCTCCTGAACAGACCCTAAGAGAATCCGTAACGCTCGTATGAAAGGGGCCTTACTGACGCAAAACGTTTGTTCTATATCTCATGACCAATACATTGCTACGGGACAGAGTTACTTACCCTAAGGGTCCATTCACACATCCATATGTGTTTTGCAGACCCACAAAATACGGACACCGGCAATGTGCGTTCCGCATTTTGCGGACCGCACATTGCCAGCACTATAATAGAAAATGCCTAATCTTGTCCGCAATTGGGACAAGAATAGGACATGTTCTATTTTTTGCGGGAACGGAATTGCGGATCCACATTTCCGGATCCGGGCAGCACATAGTGTGGTCCCATAGAAATGAATGGGTCTGCAATCCCGTTCCGCAAAATGCGGAACAGAATTTGAGGTGTGAATGGAGCCTTATACTCACACAGCGTACACTTAGGTAGTCTAAAGATGCTGTGGAACTAGTGATCATGTGATCCCGGGGGGGTCAGGTGTCTGCACAAGCTTCTGGGTCTTTGCAGACCAAGATCACCTCTGCAGTGAGGCTCAATAGGCTTGTACAATTCGGGGCTGTATTCCCCTTGTAACTGGGGCTAATATGGAAGTCCGAGTAACGGAAGAAATCAGCAAAAAATAAAAAATCTATTTAAATGCCCCCTGAAAGATCTTGTATAGTGTTGAGCGAACTTCTGTTTTCAAGTTCGGCATACAAAGTTCGGGTTCAGGTTATTTAAGAATTCTGTTATGGATTCCGGTACCATGGACCACAACTTATGGTCCATGGGAGTGGAATCTATAACAGAATTCTTAGATAACCCGAACCTTGTACTCTGAACTTGAAAACAGATAAAAATAAAAACATATAGACAAAAAATAATAACCCCCCCCCCCAATAATGCAACTTCTAGCCTCACCCCCTCAAACATAACCCATACATCCCCTATATCACAATGACTATTATGGAAAGGAGACAATTTAGGGGACATGATTTTAATTGCAATGAATGACATAAAAATAAAGCAACATATCACTGAAAAAAAGGTGAAAAAACTATTTACACCAAACAGGAAAAAAACGTATTGCTTTTAAAGATGCATGGGTGGCTTTTCCCACTAAGGCTGGTTTCACATGGGCGTTGCGGAAAAAGATGCGGGTGCGTTGCGGGAACATGCACGATTTTTCCGCGCGAGTGCAAAACATTGTAATGCGTTTTGCATGCGCGTGAGAAAAATCGACATGTTTGGTACCCAAACACCGAACTTCTTCACAGAAGTTCGGGTTTAGGATCAGTGTTGTGTAGATTGTATTTTTTTCCCTTATAACATGGTTATAAGGGAAAATAATAGCATTCTTAAATCTTAATACAGAATGCATAGTACAATAGGGCTGGAGGGGTTAAAAAAAAAATAATAATAATAATTTAACTCACCTTAATCCACTTGTTCGCGCAGCCGGCATCTCTTCTGTCTTCATCTTTGCTGTGCAGTAGGAAAAGGAACTGTGGTGACGTCACTGCGCTCATCACATGGTCCGTCACATGAGCCATCGCCACGGTAAAAGATCATGTGACGGACCATGTGATGAACGTAGTGACGTCATCAAAGGTCCTATTCCTCAAAGAAGAAGACAGAAGAGATGCCGGCTGCGCGAACAAGTGGATTAAGGCGAGTTAAAAAAAAAATTAACCCCTCCAGCCCTATTGTACTATGCATTCTGTATTCAGAATGCTATTATTTTCCCTTATAACCATGTTATAAGGGAAAATAATAATGATCGGGTCTCCATCCCGATCGTCTCCTAGCAACCGTGCGTGAAAAATCGCACCGCATCCGCACTTGCTTGCGATTTTCCCGCAGCCCCATTCATTTCTATGGGGCCTGCGTTGCGTGAAAAACGCACAATATAGAACACACTGCGATTTTCACGCAACGCACAAGTGATGTGTGAAAATCACCACTCATGTGCACAGCCCCATAGAAGTGAATGGGTCCGGATTCAGTGCGGGTGCAATGCGTTCACCTCACGCATTGCACCTCCTGCCCGTGTGAAACCAGCCTAAGGCCTCACGCACACGACATTTTGTAGCACCAGAGAAAGTCTATGGGGAGATTCACATGGCCGTCCTTTTAATGGCCAGTGAATAGCGTCCGTCCAAAAATAGGATACGTCCTATTTTTGGCCGTTTCACGGCCGGACGGACCCATTGAAATCAATGGGACCGTTTTTAACGGCCGATTGACAGGAGTGCACCCGTCTAACGTCCGTTAAAAACGTGTACACAGGCCATTTAGGGGTTAAAAAAAATAAAAAAACTCACCTCATCCACTTGCTCGCGTGCGGCAGTCTCTTCTCTCTTCATTGAGCAAGACCTGCTGAAGGACCTGCGATCTGCGTGGTGACGTAACCAAGTGGGAGCGCGCAGCGACGTCATCGCGCACCTTTGGCAGGTCCCGTTCTGTGGAGAGACTGCTGCAGCGCGAGCAAGTGGATAAAGGGGAGGGTTTGTTTTTTGTTTTTTTGGCTGCGGGACACTATGGGGGCATTATATAAACCATGGGGGACATTTATTTAGCTGGGGCAGCAACAAAGAACAAAAAAAATAATAATCCTACACTATGGGGGACATTATTTTAGCTGGGGGCATACAATCCTGTGGGTGTTCTCAGAAGGTTGGGTCTAGAAATAACTGCCAATCAAATTCATCCATTTTTCATGTCCGTTTTTAACGGACATGAAAAACTGAAGCAAAAAGGATGCAAAACGGACATTAAAAACAGACACGGCCAGGAAATGGATGCACACACTGATGCAAAATGGGCATGAAAAACTGACAGTGCGTCTGTTTTTTTTCACTGTCGTGTGCATGAGGCCTAAGCCACTCCCCTTGTCTAGTGAGGCGTAAATGTGGTACAAGGCAAGCACTAATTGCAGGGCTCCAGATGGCGACCAAAATGGTCGCCAATGCGACTTAGAATTTACAAATGGCGACAAGACTTTTTAGTCTTGTCGCCATTTGCGACTAGAGTTAGACCCGCCGCCACAGCTCTGCTCAATACAGCGGCAGGCACAGGAGCTGATGATCGTTCTCAGCAGCGCAGTGGAGGAGTCTCTCCCTCCCCCCTGTGCTGCTGCTGCCGCGGCCTCCACCAATAAGAAGAGACGGGAGGAGGAGGGGAGGGGCTGTGGCCACTGCGCCACCAATGAAGAAAACTGACCTGTAATACAAATGCAGGAGGCGGGTGCCGGAATCAAATGGCCGACACCCGACCTCTATGACAGGGAGCTGCGATCAGCTGCAGTTGAGTTAACCCTTCAGGTGCGGTACCTGAGGGGTTAATTGTAGCTGATCGCAGCCCCCTGTCACAAAGGTCGGGTGCCGGCTATTTGATACCGGCACCCGCCTCCTGTATTTGTATAAGAAACGTTGGTGGCACAGTGCGCCCCCCCCCCCCCCTTCCCCAGTATAAGAAACGTTGGTGGCACAGTGCCCCCCCCCCTTCCCCAGTATAAGAAACGTTGGTGGCACAGTGCCCCCCCCCCCCAATATAATAAACATTGGTGGCTCAGTGGGAAGTGCCAATGAGGGTTAAAAATAATAAAAGAAAATTTACTCACCTCCTCCAGTTGATCCGTAGCTGCCGGTCTCCTGTACTTACTTCTTTCTTCAGGACCTGTGGTGACGTCACTGAGCTCATCACATGGCCCATTACCATGGTGATGGATCATGTGAGGAGCACAGTGATGTCACCACAGGTCCTGAAGAAAGAAGTAAGTACAGGAGACCGGCAGTTACGGATCAACTGGAGGAGGTGAGTAAATTTTCTTTTATTATTTTTAACCCTCATTGGCACTTCCCACTGAGCCACCAATGTTTATTATATTGGGGGGGGGGGCACACTGCGCCACCAATGTTTATTATGTTGGGGTGATGGGGGGGCACACTGCGCCACCAATGTTTATTATATTGGGGTGATGGGGGGGGCACACTGCGCCACCAATGTTTATTATATTGAGTGGGGGCGCACTGCGCCACCAATGTTTATTATATTGGGGTGATGGGGGGGGGCGCACTGCGCCACCAATGTTTATTATATTGAGGGGGGGCGCACTGCGCCACCAATGTTTATTATATTGGGGTGATGGGGGGGCGCACTGCGCCACCAATGTTTATTATACTGGAGTGTTGGGGGGGCACACTGCGCCAATGTTTATTATATGGGGGGGGCGCACTGCGCCACCAATGTTTATTATATTGAGCGGGGGCGCACTGCGCCACCAATGTTTATTATATTGAGCGGGGGCGCACTGCGCCACCAATGTTTATTATATTGAGGGGGGGCGCACTGCGCCACCAATGTTTATTATATTGGGGTGATGGGGGGGCGCACTGCGCCACCAATGTTTATTATATTGGGGTGATGGGGGGGCACACTGCGCCACCAATGTTTATTATATGGGAGGGCGCACTGCGCCACCAATGTTTATTATATTGAGCGGGGGCGCACTGCGCCACTAATGTTTATTATATTGGGGTGATGGGGGGGCACACTGCGCCACCAATGTTTATTATATGGGGGGGGGCGCACTGCGCCAATGTTTATTATATTGGGGTGATGGGGGGGGCGCACTGCGCCACCAATGTTTATTATATGGGGGGGCGCACTGCGCCAATGTTTATTATATTGGGGTGATGGGGGGGCGCACTGCGCCACCAATGTTTATTATATTGACCTTCTACTATGCAGTCTGTATTCAGAATGCTATTATTTCCCCTTATAACCATGTTATAAGGGAAAATAATAATCATCGGGTCTCCATCCCGATTGTCACCTAGCAACCGTGCGTGAAAATCGCACCGCATCCGCACTTGCTTGCGATTTTCACGCAGCCCCATTAACTTCTATGGGGCCTGCGTTGCGTGAAAAACGCAGAATATAGAGCATGCTGCGATTCTCACGCAACGCACAAGTGATGTGTGAAAATCACCGCTCATGTGCACAGCCCCATAGAAGTGAATGGGTCCGGATTTAGTGCGGGTGCATTCCGGTATTCTGAATGCCGGATCCGGCACTAATACATTCCTATGGGGAAAAATGCTGGATCCGGCTTTCAGGCAAGTCTTCAGTTTTTTTCGCCGGAGATAAAACCGTAGCATGCTGTGGTTTTATCTTTTGCCTGATCAGTCAAAATGACTGAACTGAAGACGTCCTGATGCATCCTGAACGGATTACTCTCCATTCAGAATGCATGGGGATATGCCCGATCAGTTCTTTTCCGGTATAGAGCCCCTGTGACGGAACTCAGTGCCGGAAAAGAAAAACGCTAGTGTGAAAGTACCCTAAAATATTAAGTTTAAATCCCCCCTTTCCCAATTTTACATATAAAATATATAAACAATAAATAAATAAACATATTACATAGCGCTGCGTCCGAAAAGTCCAAACTATTAAATTATTAAAAAATATCTCCTATGCGGTGAGCGCCGTAACAGAAATAAATAAAGAAAAACCTTGTCACCCCAAAAAATAGGATAGGACTGTTCTATTATGGGCCGAACGTTTCATAAAATGCGAAATGCACGCGGCTTTTTTTGGTGTTTTTTTTTTTTTTTTTGGCGCGGTATTGAGTATCAAAATACTTTTTTATGGTGACGAAAGTGAATCTAAATTTTGGTTTCAAAACAACCCTACGCCGATCTGATGAGCGTACCGTTGTCACGATAGCAAAATTTTGATTCAGTTTCGATTTGGCGACTAAAAATTTGATTTGGCTCCTAAATTTTTCAGTTCAGGAGCCAATGGCTACTAGGTATTTTTTTTAGTCTGGAGCACTGAATTGGATAGTATCAGTCTGTGCAGGGACACATCCCAAACTGGTAACACCCATCTGGACCTTCACTGGAAACTGCTTATATTTCATGCATAACGTCTAGCAGGAATAATAAAGGAATGGCACATCATAAAGTCATAAAATAGATGAAGCAGAATTGTTATTTACTAGGGAATGCAAGTAGTTACTAAAACAGACATGTCAGGAGTATATGCCCTCCCTCGATCATTTTTATACATACCCAAGCAATACACATACGCACCCTCTACATCTCAGCCGATGGATCTAATGACCTGTCTGCAACCATCTAGTGAGAGGAGATATGGTCCCCGGCATTAGTCCAGGGATAGCGACTAAGGTTACTTTCACACTCGCATTTTGGGCGGATCCGTCATGGATCTGTAAAAAACGGATCCGTTAAAATAATATAACCGCATGCATCCGTCATGAACGGATCCGTTTGTATTATCTGTAACATAGCCAAGACGGATCCGTCATGAACTCCATTGTAAGTCAATGGGGGACGGATCCGTTATCTATTGTACCAGATTGTGTCAGTGAAAACGGATCCGTCCCCATTGACTTACATTTTGTGTCAGGACGGACCCGTTTGGCTCAGTTCCGTCAAGCGGACAGCAAAACGCTGCAGGCCTCCAGAGCGGAATGGAGACTGATCGGAGGCAAACTGATGCATTCTGAGCGGATCCTTTTCCATTCAGAATGCATTAGGGCAAAATCCGTTTTGAACCGCTTGTGAGAGCCCATGACGGATCTCTCAAACGGAAAGCCAGAACGCGGGTGTGAAAGTAGCCTTAAATGTGCGCCCAGTACAGCAGTTGCATAGCCACAAAGGGGTTTGAAATGAGAAGTGGTCAACTATGCGAGGCGCCCCTCAATTCAAAGCCTAAGGGTACTTTCCCACTTACGTTTTTCTTTTCCGGCATAGAGTTCCATCCTAGGGGCTCTATACCGGAAAAGAACTGATCAGGCATATCCCCATGCATTCTGAATGGAGAGTAATCCATTCAGGATGCATCAGGATGTCTTCAGTTCAGTAGTTTTGACTGATCAGGCAAAAGAAAAAAACGCAGCATGCTACGGTTTTATCTCCGGCGAAAAAAACTGAAGACTTGCCTGAATGCCGGATCCGTCCTTCCGGTCTGCGCATGCGCAGATTGAAAAAAAAAGGTGAAAAAAATAAATGCCGGATCCGTTTTTGCCGGATGACACTGGAAAGACGGATCCGGCATTTCAATGCATTTTTTCGACTGATCAGGTATTTTTAAGGCCTCTTTCACACTTGCGTTGTTGGGATCCGGCATGCACTTCCGTTGCCGGAGGTGCCCGCCGGATCCGGAAAAACGCAAGTGTACTGAAAGCATTTGAAGACGGAACCGTCTTCCAAATGCTTTCAGTGTTACTATGGCACCCAGGACGCTATTAAAGTCCTGGTTGCCATAGTAGGAGCGAGGAGCGGTATACTTACAGTCCGTGCGGCTCCCGGGGCGCTCCAGAATGATGTCAGAGCGCCCCATGCGCATGGATGACGTGATCCATGTGATCACGTGATCCATGCGCTTGGGGCGCCCTGACGTCACTCTGGAGCGCCCGGGGAGCCGCACGGACGGTAAGTATACTGCTTCCCCGCTCCCCACTACACTTTACCATGGCTGCCAGGACTTTAGCGTCCCGGCAGCCATGGTAACCACTCTGAAAAAGCTAAATGTCGGCTCCGGCAATGCGCCGAAACGACGTTTAGCTTAGAGCCGGATCCGGATCAATGCCTTCCAATGGGCATTAATTCCGGATCCGGCCTTGCGGCAAGTGTTCCGGATTTTTGGCCGGAGCAAAAAGCGCAGCATGCTGCGGTATTTTCTCCGGCCAACAAACGTTCCGTTCCGGAACTGAAGACATCCTGATGCATCCTGAACGGATTTCTCTCCATTCAGAATGCATTAGGATAATCCTGATCAGGATTCTTCCGGCATAGAGCCCCGACGACGGAACTCTATGCCGGAAGACAATAACGCAAGTGTGAAAGAGCCCTAAGACTGATAAGGATCCTGATCAGTCTTACTAATGCCATCAGTTGGCCTACGTTTTGCCTGATCCGGCAGGCAGTTCCGGCGACGGAACTGCTTGCCGGATCTCTCTGCCGCAAGTGTGAAAGTACCCTAAGGGGCTAATGGAAACCGTGATCAGGCGTTCATCATCTACTGACAGGATAGCCCAGTGCAACTTTGCTATTAACAGGACGGGCAACAAATGTATGATCGTTGGGCCCCCGGCAGGGCTCTACAGTGAGGATAAATGTCCTTTGCGGGAAACCTCCTATACTATGTAGCACACGGTTATATTTGTTTTTCGTTACCATCGCTTTTGATGACAGCAGTCAATGCAATTCTTCAATATGGCAGACCACTATGAACCCCATTAAACGCTACATAAAAAGAATCCGGCACCTGATGGAAGCCATAGTGCCGGTGGGAAGACTGCATAAACAAATGAGATTTTACCCCATTTTCAGACTGTCCGGATTTACAAAAAAAAAAAAAAAGGGCAAAGAAGTGGTGACAAAGTGTCCCACAGAGGTCGCAATAACGCCTGTACAAGCGTCATAGACACCTGTACAGGCCATTTTACTCCCTGGAAAAAGTCTAAGGCGTACCGATACGCCTTAGACTTTTCCCTGCCATTCATAAGTGTAGTGAATGCTGTGAACGGCGCAGGCAGCGCACCGATGCTGCTGCTGCCTGAAACAACCAATAACAAGGCTCCTTACAGTAAGGAGCTTAGTTATTGGTCAGTTTGAGCGGCTGCTGGAGCTTATGAAACACCGCTCTGAAGGAGGCGCGCGATCCTCACTGGCGGGGTAAGTGTGGCCTTGCTGGGAAATATAGTGGTGGTCTGAGCGCCTTTTTTCTCCCCTAGAATGATGAGTCTGAAGCCTCAGCCGAGCGCCGTCTCTCCTCCCTGCTGAGTGCGGTAGTGAAGACGGCCTCAATAGAAGGTCTAGGGGACCGTCCTCACTACCGTGCTCAGCAGGGAGGAAAAGTGGCTGAGCGCTTCAGACTCCTGCTTATAGAAGTCAGCGGGGGTCTCAGCGCTAGACACGCCAACAGGAGACCTCCATAACGGACCGACCTGTCACCCGTAGACCTCTACCTAGGTCAGCTTTCCTATGAATCCATCAAGGATAATTGCAGCATGTTCCAGCAGACGCTGAACTAGGGATATTGTGTGCTATAAGGATTTTTTTCTGTAATGTGGCGCCACATGGTGCTACAAGGACTGCATGTGGCCATTTACAGCCTCCAGGACATACAGTCCCTCTGTATAATCCAATAACCACAGCGGTGGTGGCAATTTTGTGGCATTATCTGGTGGCATGCATGAGATGCAATGGGTCATGGAAGACTAACTCCTCTTTATAGCGAGATCAAGCACAACACAAAATAACAGCCTCTAGATCAGGGATCAGCAACCTCTGCCACTCCAGCTGTGCTGAAACTACAACTCCCAGTATCCTCCTTTCACTTCTTTAGGAGTTACAAGAACAACTGAGCAAGTGTGCATGCTGGGAGTTGTAGTTTCACAGCAGCTGGAGTGCCGAAGGTTGCTGCTCCCTAGATCTACAGGCGAGCCTGGTGGTTATCACTGCGCGATGTCATCATCCAGATCCACAACATGTGACTGTGGCGGTGTGAGCACTTGGCACCAGCGGTATGTGCCCGGGTCTTTCGCTTGTGCCCTTGGCACCAGCATGCACCACCATCCATTGTGCCTGTGTCCTGCTCTGCCAGTGCCTCAGGTCTCTTCAGAGTCTACCAACAGCCCCGGTGGCACCGACATACCCACCTGAGAGCTCATCTACAAGGACGTAACTTTGGTGGGCAGCAATGGCCACGTGATGGATGGCAAACCCCAGTGACCAGCGGCACAAACAGCAGCAAATATTTAAGGGGCCCCCAGCGATCATGTACTTGAAGGGGACATGTCTGTTTTAGTAACGACTTGCATTTCCCATGCAATAACAATTCTGGGGAATCAATTCTTGTGACTCTATATTGTACCATTCCTCTATTATTCCTACTAGAACTTATGAACAAATTGCGAGTAGTCTGCAATAAAGGTCCAGCGGGGGGTTACCAGTTCACAGCACTGATTGAATATCAGGCTGTGCAGTGACACCCCCATCTGGACCTTCACTGCAAACTGCTAGCAAGTCATTCATAACTAATAGCAGAAATAAGAGGAATTGTGCAACATAAAGTCATAAGAATAGATGCTCCAGGATTGTTATTACATGGGGGGTGCAAGTAGTTTCCAAAACAGAGAAATCCGGACCTCAGTGGTGCCGACCCTTCAGCCCAACAGTGACCTCCGCTAAATAAAAAATTGTCTAAATTTGCTATTTATACATGGAAGACAGTTCTAGAGTACTAGTAATGGTTTCCCTGCATAAATACAAACCCCTTAATGTTACGTAGGCCTTCGTATTAACTATTTGAATTACTGTAACTTTCGTACTCATCGGCTGAAAATACTCCTCAAAAACGGTAAGAGGAGTATTTTTACTCTTCCAGAAAAAATGTAGCGCGACCTCTGGTGTCACAGCTGCCGATGGTGAAAGGTAAAAGCAGTATCCAGTTTACAGGAGGCACAAAACCATACAGAAGACAGCGTACAGTAAAAAAGGTAAGACGTGAGGACTTCTTGTAATAATTCCTGCATGTACAGGCGCAGGGGAAGCGTCACAGGCCTCTATTAGCAGCACACCAGAGAGATTAGACGCCTGAACAGTGAAAGCAAAGTGGCAAAGCACGCGGCACATCCCCGAGGATCACATTACTACAGATTTATCAATTACACACTCGCCTTCCCGTTCCCTGGAGGTGAGACAGAGGGAACTGACAACGAAATAGCAAGATGTAGCAGAGCTGAACATGTCACCCGCAAGGGGGGGGGTACTGCATGCAGACCGATGGCGATACAGCTGTATGACCCTCAGAAGATAACGCAGGGTGTTCAGCTCTGCTACATCAGATTTAGTGTGGAGTAATAAGGAGGAGTAATGGCAGAAGATGGAAACACAAGCAACCAGGGCTGTGATGGTTAAGTCACATCCACCTTTTTTTATCTCCAATCCTCCTGCGGCTGCCCATGTTCCACCCCCTCCACGGCTGCTTGGGTAGGGTATCTTCACCATCATCATCACATGAATTCCAAGCAAGCACCATACCTATCTGGTCAATCCTTCCATCCACAGGGACACATTCACACACTGCAGTATATACATAGGACCAGCCACCCAGGATCAGTGTGGGCCCTATTACATGCCAGGCACAGGGCACTGCATGGTATTCAAGGGCAGATGAAGAAGATGCCCATGTGTCTTACCCAGCAGCAGCAGCCGGTGCGTCTGCTTGTACTCCCTCTTCTGCTCCTTCAGGACCCGGTCTATGTTCTTGCTGACTTTCTTGGCCTCCTTCTCTGCCTCCTTCTCCTCCAGCCGGAGTTTGTCCCATCCCTTCTGCAGGGGATGCTGCTGCTGGGGCTGCTGCACCTTGATGGGCTTGTGCTGCTGCTTGCTGTCCCCGCCGCCGCCTCCCCCGTTCTGTAGTAGGAGCAGCAGCCCGTCCGGACTGTCCCCTCGGCCCCCGGGCTTGCACTGCTCGCCCCTGCGCGGCTGATCTCCATGCCGCAGGTCCCCGGCGCGGAGAGGGGCTGACAGCTCAGGGGGCTGCTCGGTATCCGAGCTGGTGGCTGCATTGGAGATCGAGCCGCTGGGATCACCGAAGAACCGAGGCCGGAGGCTGTAACATAGCCCCATGGCTCCGGCCACCTACACGTACGCTGCCCCGGCGATCAATAGCCACTGATCGATTGCAGATATCGGCTAATAGGAGCGGATCGCAGGGCGAAGGAGAGCGCGCAGTCCCGGCAATGACACCACTAATGACGACGAGCGGGCGATTAGCTCTGCAGCGTCCAGCCGGGAAATCCCACAGCGACAGGCGACACTGAGCCGGCGACCCCGTCACATTCCCAGCGTGCCATCTTGCATCTTCTCCGTCCGCTAGAGCTCACATGCACCGCACGCACCGGAGCTGCTATTTCCTAGTGGACGCCAGGACCTCTGATGCCTTCGTGCCCACGTGACCAGACTTGTGTGGGAGGAGCGATGGTGGGGAGTGCGAGACTCTGGGCACCTGCTGCAGACATCCACAGCGTAGCATCGGGGAGCCGCAGGGACTGGGGGCACTGGGATTGGGCGGTCTGCAAGGACTGGGGGCACTGGGATTGAGCGGTCTGCAAGGACTGGGTGCACTGGGATTGAATGCTCTGCAGGGACTGGGTGCACTGGGATTGAATGCTCTGCAGGGACTGGGTGCACTGGGATTGAATGCTCTGCAGGGGCTGGGTGCACTGGGATTGAATGCTCTGCAGGGGCTGGGTGCACTGGGATTGACTACTCTGCATGGGCTGGGTGCACTGGGATTAAATACTCTGCAGGGGCTGGGTGCACTGGGGTTGAAGGTTCTGCAAGGACTGGGGACTCTAGGTGCACTGGGATTGAATACTCTGCCGAGGCTGGGTGCACCAGGGTTGGGAGGATGACGGAAAAGTGAGGAACCTAAGATGTCTGTGTGGCAAACTCTGCAGAGATGAGATGTGGCTGAAAGAAGTTGTCATGGCTGAATAGAGAAGATGAGGAAAGAGACACGGAAGTTACCTGTGAGGCACTGGATTTAATAGGCAGAGGTGTTGCTAGGTTAAAACATTCAGGGCCTGGGCCCTTGATGTTTTGTCCCGGGCCCCGAATGTCCTGCCTGCCTGCTAGATAGATACACCACAGGACGGCAATACAATTGAATCTAATGTGTGGAAGAGCTGAAGGATCTGTGGTGCGTGTGACCAGTGTATTTGAGGTGATGTCTGCTACATCAGGAGAGGTAAGTGAAGGGAGAGGCAGAGCAATGCTGGGAGTTGTGGTTATTTAACTGGGACTGTATGTTAGGGCTGAAGGGAGGGATGTTATTTACATGGGACTGTATGTTGATAGTGGCTGTAGGAGGGAGTGATGTTATTTACATAGGACTGTATGTTGGAGGGGGCAGGGTGATTCTATTTACATGGGACTGTATGTTGAAGGCGGCTGTGGGAGTGAGTGATGTTATTTACATGGGATTGAATGTTACAGGGGTCTGAAGGAGTAATATTTACATAGGACTGAATGTTCAGGGGGCGATGTTATTTATATGGGACTGTATGTTGAAGGTGGCTGGTGGGGGGAAAATGATGTTTTTTACATGGGACTGAATGTTGAGGGGGTGATGTTTTCACGGGAATGCATGTTGGAGGCGTCTGGGGAGGGGGTGATATTTATTTGGGACTGTATGTTGAAGGTGGCTGGGGAGGAGGTGATGTTATTTACATGGGACTGTATTTTGGAAAGGGCTGTAGATAGAGGGATGTTATTTACATGGTACTGTATATTGGAAGGGGCTGGAGAGATGGTGTGATGTTATTTGCATGGGACTGTATGGCGGAGGGAGGAAAATAGTGTTATTTACATGGGACTGTATGTTGGAGGGGGTGAAGGGAGGGGAGTGATGTTATTTACATATGACTGTATTTTGGAGGGGGCAGGAGAGATGGTGTGATGTTATTTACATGGGACTGTATGGTGGAGGTGGGAATATAACTACAGAGGGCATTGCAAATCCAGAGGACATTATAGACGTTCTTACTACTACTGAGGGCTCTATAGGTGGGACTTATAGATCGCCTTATTTCTACTAAGAGCACTATGGGGGGCCTTATTATTACTGAGGGGTCTGTAGAGAGCTTTATTGCCACTGGGGAAACAATAGGGGGCCTTATTTATACTGGGGGCTCTGTGAGGGTATTATTAATACTGGAGGGCTCTTCTAATGGGGGCACTCTTGGGGAGCATTATCACGGTTAGGGGCACTGTAGGGGGCAGTATTACTATGGGGGCACTAAATTTTCTTCAGGATAGTATCTGGGGGTATTGGGGGGCACAGTGAGTAGCAGGATAACACTGTGGGGACTCCAGGTTGGGGGATGATAGAAATGTGAGGAAGATAAGATGTCTGTCACACTCTGCAGAGACGAGGCGGCTGAGAGAAGTTGTACGGACCGAATGGAGAAGATGATGACTGAGAAGATCTACATCCGAGGAGACGTCACCTGGGAGGCCCTGGATGTGAGAAGTATGTGCTGCTGTATAGCAAGTACAGCAAAATGTGGTGTGTGGGGGAAAGGGGGACGACTTAGAGAACTGGGCCAAATTCATTGGGGCTTGGGCTCCGGATCGTTTGAGACCCTAGCAACGCCCCTGGTAATAGGTATATGGTGCCGTATAGTCCAGTATGTTTGGTAGAGCTGAATGTAAAGTCCATCCAGCAAGTAAATTACAATCTTCCGTCCCTTTCACTTTTTTTACATTTTGGTATGCTGCGGTCTTGTGCTAAAATTTAAGCTTTTCCGCATCATTCTGCGCTCAATAACTCATAATGACAAAGAAAAAACAGAATGTTCAAAATCTGCAAATATATTGAAAACTAATATCTTGCATTAACATAAGTACAGATGTAGTAGAGTTAACACACACAGGCCCAGATCTACTAAAGTGTCCGTGTCTACAATTTCTAAAACATTTTGCTGATTGGTACATTGTGGTGCAACTATGGTTTCTACACATTTTTCCCACTGTTAAACAAAACATGCAATGCAACAGCTCACTGCAAACCAAATAACGTACAAAATTGCATCATAATTGCAAATGCTATACTAATAAGTTAGAGATGCTTGGCAAATCGTTTTGTACAAAATTATTTGAGCCCGTCTGCCGCACGTCAAGGCGATCTCTAGTTAGACGGGTTCCTAACACTAAATTTTACCTGTTATGTGCCATGACGGCTATCATATAATTCAGAAAGTGCAGGTTCCACATGCATGCTGGATCAGCCTGAATTTCTGTCATTTTTGGTGCCAAAATGGCCTCCATTATATCCACGGAAAGCAGTTACCAGCATGCATGCCGGGCCCACTCCACACCACCCCTGCCGCCAAAAGGTCACCAAGGACTGCAATGAGAGTCCACACACTATCTCTCTCCTGGTGCCAAATGGCTTCAGTGAGTGAGGGGGTGCAGGCCAAGCTATATACTAACACTAATTAAAATCAGCCAATGGGGCAGACGAGCTGGTCAGAAGTGCACGACTAAGGAGGCAGCCACACCACATTTTTCCCACTGTCGAGCCACAGTTTTGGCTCAAATATGCCAACCAGTTGTTGACATAAAGTAAGACAAAAGTGTCTATCCCTGGACCAGATTTATCATTCAGCCTGTGCTACTGTGAGCAGTGGTCGCAATTGTGCTCGGATCGGCTCATGATGAGAGGATCCCCTACCTAACCCTATAGTCCCCCCCTACCTAGAAGCAGCAGAGTTATGCCGGAACTGCTTATCGAAGGGTAGCCTAAAGGGGGCCACACCAATGATGAGTCCTGAGAAGAAGGGAGGGCTTCTGGGTGGGTCGAAAGCGTTCGAACCGACAAGTGGGGCAGGAGAGCCAGGTTTAAATAGTGAAAGCCCCGCCTCCCCTCACACAAATACGGCACTCTTAATTGCCTACCACTTGTGCTCGAATCGGCTCATGATGAGAGGATCCCCTACCTAAGCCTATACTCCCCCCTTCCCCCCCCCCCCCCCTACCTAGAAGCAGCAGAGTTATGCCGGAACTGCTTATCGAAGGGTAGCCTAAAGGGGCCAAAAGAACCATGCATAGGAGTTTGAAAAGACTTAAATAACAGAAACTACAAAACCAAAACTCGGAAAGCCAGTGACATTTCGTATTAAGGATCCGGGATATAACGCATGTAACACGCGGAACTCCAACGACCCAACCGTTTGAGGACATGTACTGGCACCTTATGCATGGACTCCGCAGCTGCCGCGCCAATGCGGAAGGAATGTCCTGTGATCGAGAGAGGATCGACCCCTGAACCTGTCAACAAAACCCGAATGTACCTAAGAAAAGGCCGCGGTGGTTAGCCGGGCATTGCCTAGTTGGAGTACGGGAGAACATGCCGGCTTGGACTCAATACTACGCAGCCAAGCATCCAAGGCCTGCACCGGACATCCTCTGTTGGCC
This sequence comes from Bufo bufo, assembly GCF_905171765.1. Classification (NCBI taxonomy): domain Eukaryota; kingdom Metazoa; phylum Chordata; class Amphibia; order Anura; family Bufonidae; genus Bufo; species Bufo bufo. The sequence continues at coordinate 176,793,405 of NC_053393.1, read as the reverse complement.
GTGGGGAAGTATCTGACCTCCACCGATTCCCCCGGCCGTGACGTCTTGGACGAGGCCAAGGTGAGGACATAGATGGACCCGCGCCGGGAGAGCCGACCCTTCCGCAAGCACCCAGCCGGCGTATTGGTGCCCCTGAGCTTGCCTGGCCTGAGGAATCCATGGAAGGCCAGGTACAAGGCTGTTTCTACCAGAGCGCTTACCTGCGGGCCGAACGGTTTACCCTGCAGTTTGTCTGTCACGGACCTGAACAAGCTACCGGTAAATGGCTGACGCACATGTCGTTTTACAACAGACATCTTGCGCAAACCATTCACCGCCGCTCTGATACGGTGGGCGGAGAAGAGTGACGGTAGGTCCAGATGTAGCATGTACCAGTGGTGCTGAATACCTGCCAGGTATAGTTTAACAGTGCTATAGGACAGGTTTAATTGAGCGTGGCAAAAACCCAACGAAGCCCAATAGGTGAGTGATAGGCCCCAGGCCAGCGGCCGGGTAGGTATTCTCATATTTCTGAAACAGGCGCCAAGCTGTCTTGTAAGCCCTCAGAGTATACTGGACAAGGCATTGGCCATCAGTCTCTTAGCTACGGTGAGATGAGAGACTAGTCCAAGCGCAGCTGGGACTGGTGAGGAATTGGCGTTGGCAACCGATCTGCCCCTGGACAAACCTGAAAGAAAAGTGGAAAAATAATTTTATTTTTTTCCGGAGAAGCCATGCGTGAGAGACTCTAATGGCGGAGTCATATGTGTAAACCTAAAACGGAGAAGCAATGCGTGAGAGACTACTGGCGGAGTCATATGTGTAAACCTAAAACGGAGAAGCCATGCGTGAGAGACTCTAATGACGGAGTCATATGTGTAAACCTAAAGCGGAGAAGCAATGCGTGAGAGACTACTGGCGGAGTCATATGTGTAAAACTAAAACGGAGAAGCCATGCGTGAGACTCTAATGGCGGAGTCATATGTGTAAACCTAAAGCGGAGAAGCAATGCGTGAGAGACTACTGGCGGAGTCATATGTGTAAAACTAAAACGGAGAAGCCATGCGTGAGAGACTCTAATGGCGGAGTTATATGTGTAAACCTAAAACGGAGAAGCCATGCGTGAGAGACTCTAATGGTGGAGTCATATGTGTAACCTAAAACGGAGAAGCCATGCGTGAGACTCTAATGGCGGAGTCATATGTGTAAACCTAAAGCGGAGAAGCCATGCGTGAGAGACTCTAATGGCAGAGTCATGTGTAAACCTAAAACGGAGACTCTAATTGCGGATTATAATTTATAAAAAAAAATTATTTATTTTTTCCCCCTTCTAAACTATAAACCACTTAAGCAGCTCCAGTATGGGCACAGCTCTGAGTACGAGCATGAAGAGCATGGTATAAAGCAGATCACCTGCATGGACTAACTAACACCCTGTGCCTAAATAACCCCCTTGGAACCTTATGTACGGCCGGCAGAAGGAAGCCAGCCACCGCCTATGATCTGCTCCCCCTGACCGAGCCTAGTACTCCTTCCCTTGATCCCTGCCTAACTAACGGCACGGCGGCCCGTGCCAGACTTTATTGAAGATGAGGAGCGGGGACACTGTGTCCCCTGCACCTCTACACACCGCCGCGTGGGGAGCTCACGCTGCTCCCTGGCAGAGTGCACCAGTGCGGGGGAGCCTCCCCCTCAGCCAGGGGCCGACCCACCACCGGCTGGACACTCGTACCGCGTGGGGAGCAGTGCCGCTCCCTGGCAATGTGCACCGGGGCAGGGGGAGCCCTTCCTTTACCGTAGGCCCCGGCCCCCGCTGGTTTGAATCGTGTGCCGCGTGGGGAACCGCACAGCTCCCTGGCAGAGTGCACCAGTGCGGGGGTGCCCCCCCCCCTCACCTAGGGGGCCGACCCCCCGCTGGCTGGGCACCCAT